>NW_025968114.1:0-25000 GCF_021869965.1 Rhincodon typus
TAAAAAAATGGGCATGAAAATAAACTGATGCCAAATGCTTCACATTTATGCCCTTTGCCCAGCAACTATCCAGGGAGTGATTGGTGGAAAGGGGTTCCTGTATGTCAAGCACACAACATGACTAATCCATGCAAACCCTTTCAGCATTTTCTGCCGTCCATTCAGCAGTGACTAGCAGCAAGAGATCATTATCCTGACACAGGTGCACTCACATCTGCCACTCTCTACATGGCGGTATCTCTTCTAAAGTTACTGAACTGGAGTACTGTATGGTTTTATGAGTAGAATGATGCTGCCACTGGGCTATTACTGCAGTACCTGGGTCTGGTCCATTATTTGTGAAGATTCCTTCAGAGGGACACTGGAGAATCATGAACCAAACAGAATCTTACTGCAGAGCCTTGTTGATTGGATAAGGATTGACCACTGGAATTGGAGCACTCAGGCAGTACCCTGAATAATCTAGTTAGGTAATTTGTAATGAGCTGTGTGTGGCAGATTGCCCTGCTGCTGTTCGCTGGTCTTTCCTAACATTGATTATGCTAACTGTGAAGATAGGCATCTTGTGATCTGTCAGCACTGTGGGCAATTAAGGATAGGCAATAAATGCTGCCTAGCCAGCGGTGCCCTCAGGCCATGAATGAATAAAGAAAGTCTCGGATATTGGTACAATAAATACCCATAAGGGTTTGTAGCATACATTTGGGAATCCTCACCTAACCACAATTGCAGGAACACATGGAATATATCCAGCTTCATGAAGGACAGCACCTCCCCCACCAGCTTTGTGTATAAAACATCAATCAATTGATCTTTCAGTAGTGGAAGCTTCATATGATTTTCCTTTTTTCATTTTGGCTGACCCAGTAAATTTAGGGTTGCTACCTATATCCTAAATAAAGCAATGGGGAAAAGGACAAAATCATTGATGATCCCAAAAACAGACAACGAATCAATCACACAAATAGGTGTGTGATTTACTGAACTCTTCTTTTGTCCAGTGAATACACTTTATTGGAATGATATGTCTTGCGATACAAACTACTTTTTCCTTTGCTCCTACAAACTGCTGTGTCCTGCTCCTACTGAAAGAATCTATCGCTGCTCCATGGATCCTATCTGGGAGTGAATTTAGTGCCTCAATCTGCTTGTAGTTGTGGTCACAGCCAATGATGAATGTACTGACTTAGTTTCTCAGCCACGAATAAAAATTGCATCATGAGTTGTGTGTTTGTTACTGTGAGTCTAGTTTATAGCAGCCTTCCTGTCCCACTGATCCTTTCTACCCATCTGCTCTTTCAATGCTATACTGGGGAGAGACAGTTACCTAGACTACACCTCCTCTCACCCACCTTCCTACAAGAATGCAATCCCTATTCTCAATTCCTCCGCCTCCACTGCATCTGCTCCCAAGATGAGGTGTTCCACTCCCGGACATCTCAGATGTCCTCTTTTTTCAAGGACCGCAACGTGCCCCCTTCAGTGGTCGAAAACGCTCTCGACCGCATCTCTTGCGTTTCCCGCACCTCAGCCCTCACACCTCCTCCCCGCAATAAAAATAAAGACAGAACCCCCCTTGTCCTCACGTATCACCCCGTTAACCTCTGGATTCAACACATCATTCTCTGCCACTCCCGCCATCTGCAATCTGACCCCACTATGAAGGAAATATTTCCCTCCCCACACTTATCTGCCTTCTGTAGGGACTGCTCTCTCCGCGACTCCCTCATCCACTCCCCACTAGCCCCACCACACCCGGCACTTTTCCCTGCAACCGCAGGAGGTGCTACACCTGCCCCTATACCTCCCCCCTCACCCCCATCCCAGGCCCCAAAAAAACCTTCCACATTAAACAGATGTTCACCTGCACATCCACTAATGTGGTCTATTGTGTCCGCTGTTCCTGATGTGGCCTCCTCTACATCAGGGAGACCAAGCGGAGGCTTGGAGACTGCTTTGTGGAGCATCTATGCTTGGTTCGCGACAAACGACAACACCTCCCAGTCGCGAACCACTTCAACTCCCCCTCCCACTCCCTGGACAACATGTCCATCCTGGGCCTCCTCCAGTGTCACAACAATGCCACCAGGAAACTGGAGGAACAGCACCTCATATTCCACCTTGGAAGCCTACAACCCAATGGTCTCAATGTCGACTTCACAAGCTTCAAAATCTCCCCACCCTCGACCTCATCCCAAGACCAGTGCCCCCTCTCATCCCCGCTTCCTTGACCTGTCCGTCTTCTCTCCCACCTATTCACTCCTCCCACCTCACTGACCAACCCCCATCTCCACTTCCTACCTACACTCACCTTTACTAGCTTCATCCCCGCCTCCTTGACCTGTCCATCTTCTCTTCCACCTATCCGCTCCACTATCCACCTGCTATCAGCGCCCTCCCCCCCTTCTATTTATTTCAGAGCACCTTTCCCCTTCCCCATTTCTGAAGAAGGGTCTCGACCTAAAACGTCAGCTTTCCTGTTCCTCTGATGCTGCCTGGCCTGCTGTGTTCCTCCAGCTCCACACTGTGTTATCTCAGACTCCAGCATCGGCAGTTCTTGCTGTCTCTCACTGTCACCCCATTCCTGGAATTCAGCCCTTTTGTCTAAGTTTGGAACAAGGCTGTAATGACGGTCTGGTGCTTCTGCCATCCTCAGGTAGTAATATAATTGGTATTATTTTTTAATAATTTTAAGGAATATCAGTTTGGCATCAAGTATGTGATGCACTTTGTTTATCTAACATACAACCATTGATTTTCAAAATTTAACTTTAATGATAGGTAGAATGTGCGCCATCATCTCTCCAGGTCTGGCATTAACCAGGATACTGAGCCATGAATCAGTAGGATTTTAACAATTCCAGAATTAAATACTCAGATCCTATCATGGTTAGACTTTACAATTGTGAGTTTTAATGGAATTTTATGTCATTTACATTAGCTGAATTTGGTAAGCTTGATGAATTTAAAAGTTTTAAATTAATTTCTTCAAACAACACAGTTTATATATTCCAGATTTGTCAGCAATACCAGAATATCGAGTAAGTGAATAATATCAGACGTTGTTTTGTTAAATAAGATACTCATCTAACAGCCAGAAACAATTTCAGTCACAGCTATAAGGCATAAAAGTTATAACTATAAGAAATAGAAGATAGGATTCAAACATGATCCAAACCCTGGTCATGACAGCTTCCTTCCTCAAACTGAAACATCTCTGACCAGGGGCCAGGGTCAGAAATCTCAGGTCCCAGTGCTGCCCCACCTCTGAGACACTGCCAAAAAATGATCCCACCAGTCAGCATCCTGTTCTCTCACAAATAAACTGATGTTCTCTTTTTAACTTTGATTTCTTGCATGTTAGTCCTGCTGAAAGCAAGACGAAAAACATTGAATTGATGTCTCTTTTAAGTAATGTTTAACTTACGTATAATCAAGCAATGACTTGTTACTGCTTCCTTCAAAATGAATCCAGAATTTTCTGGTGACAGTACCAGATAACTGGCCTATCATGACATGTCTCTTGTCTCCCACATTTCATAAATAATGATGTTGGATTTGGGTTTTCCAATTTATAATTGAAAGGGGAATTGTCTTTGGAGTCACTGCTCGATTGCCCTCCTTCAGGGTATGAAAGATTGAACTCATGTGGGCATTTAGTATCCCACGGACCCAGCCAGTGGCGTACATCAACAGGAAGGGTTTCTATTCCATCAATGTCTAATGGGTCTGCACCCACCTTAGATGGATATATACTTCAGAAGTTCACATTTTTTCTAGCTCCATGTACCTTCAGGCTGGATATGAGGAGACCAGGACTACCCACTGAGGACATGGTTGCTCACACTTGTGATAGAAACAAACAGATGCAGATGTGAGATACTAGATAGTCCACCAGGCAATCTGAGTGACCATTGAGCAAGTCGCTGTCTCTTGATGGGATTGGGTTGCCAAGATTGATTAGGTATTGCCTTTCAATATCCACTCGCAAGATGTAGCAACCTATGACAGCTCAAGTAAAATAAAATCACCTACAACAATCATAACGCCAGACATACAAGCACAGAAAACTGAAATGAACAGGGCAGAGAGATTCTGAGGAAGATTCACTCGACCAGAAACATTAACTCTGTTTTCTCTCCACAGATGGTGCCAGACCTGCTAAGCTTTTCCAGCAAATTTCTATTTTTGTGTCTGATTTGCACGATCCGCAGTTTTTTCGGGTTTTATTCAATAATTAATGCAAAATCATGCGTCGAAGAATGATCAAAAAAGAAACGACTTTTGAGACCTACTGGGTAAGTGGGACACAGGGATAGGAACGTTTTTCTCCAGCCGGACCGTTTACAGTACCTGCTCTGCTCCAGTCGGAGGGGATAAAGAGTAGCACATTAAAGATGGCCGCCGCCGCGGGAGAGGGGCTGGCGGCGGTTAACGGTCGTTTGACAACGGTGTTTGTACGAAATCTGCCCGCGACTGCGGATGGCGAGCGACTGGGAGAGATTTACAGCGAGCTGGGGCCGATCAAACATTGCTTCGTGGTAAAGGAGAAAGGTGAGGTGGGGAATTGAGGAGGGGGAAACACGTGGTGAAGGGGCAGCACGCCGGTGAGAAATGATGATGATGATGATGATGATGTTTATGTTTCACTCATGTTTCACTCATGTTCCACTCATGTTCCTTTACCTGCACCGATGATGTTCCATTGACCGCTGGATTCAGACTGGACGTTATTGACCCATCTTGGCATCATGTTCCACCCCAAGCCAAACTCCCACCCTCTGTAAAGTACTCACGAGGCCCGCCCCCTTTCCCTGGTTCAGCTGATTTTTGCTGAAATCTTCCTAATTTCCAGAGAAAGCGGAGAGATAGGCTTTACCAGTCGCGTGGGAAAGGCTTATAGAAACATAGAATGGTCACAGTGCAGAAGAACCATTAGGCTCATGGTGTTTGTGCCGATTCTAAGCAAGAACAACTCGGCAAGTTCCTCTTCCCCTCAGAGTTAGTAAGAACTGCCGATGCTGGAGGATGCTGATGCTGTGTTCCTCTAGCTCCACACTGTGTTATCTCAGGTTCCTCGCCCGTGCCTTTCTCCCATAGCCCTGCAATTTTTTTCCCCCCATTTTCAGGTGCCTTTTTAATTCCCTTATGAAAGCCACAATTGAATTTACTTTCACCACACTCTTAAAAGAGTGCATTCAGGTTCTGTTAACAGTCAGCAGTTGTTCCTCATGATGGATCTTTCACAAGTCGTCCTGAATCGCTATGTCCTAGTTCTCAGCCATTCCACAAATGGGAACGGTTTCTCTATTTTTCTGTAACCAGTCTATTTGCCTCATGATTTTGAACAACTCTTCTGCAACAGTGGTTGTGTCAGCCTTGCAGAAGAGCATTTGCATTTTAATGAAAAGTGATTTACAAAGTGATCATGAGCAGATAATCATCTTTGTGTGTGTCTAATGTTGATTGAGGAATGGATATTGGCACATCACTCATCAAAATTGTGCTGTGGGATCTTTTAGATCCACTGAATAATTAGATAAGGCCTTGGTTTAGCTCATCTGAAAGACTGGCTGAGTGCTCCCTCAGTATTGTAGCGGAATGTCGTGCTTAGTGTTTTTTGCTCAAGTGACCTCCTTCAAACCTGTCAACGTTCTTTTCTCTAAGGAGAACAACCTCAGCTTCTCAATCTATTTCTATAACTGCATCCCCCCGGAACCATTCTCGTAAATCTTTTCTGCACCCTGTGTAAATCCTTCATATTCCTTCTAAAGGTATAGTGCCCAAATTTGACAAAATACTTGAGATTGAGCTTGAACCTGTATGTTATAAAGGCTTATAATAATGTTCTTGCCATGTATTGTATGCCTCAATTTATAAAGACCAGGATCCCATGTGTTTTTTTAACTCCCCTTTCGACAGCTATCTTCAATTTGTGAGCATATACTAGCTCTTCTGTTCTTGAATCCTCTTTAAAATTGTACCTTTTATTTTAAATTACCTTGCCTCAATCTTAGTACCAAATATATTATTGGATGCTTTTCTGCAAAAAAAAATCAGTAATGTTTCTCGTTAATCTAGCAATCTGTCTCTGTCCTCTTGAGATTTTCAACTATATTCCCTCACAGCTCATAATGCCTCTGAATTTTTGGTCATCTGCAAATTTTGAAGTTATGCCCTGTACACCCAAATCTAAATTATTGATGTATTTCAAGAAAAGCGTTGTCCTCGTATCAGTGTCTGGGAAACACTGGTGTTTACCTTCCTCCAGTCCAAAAACCAACTGTTCACCACTACTGTTTCCTGTCACTAACTTTGTATCTCTACTGTCACTATAATTTTTATTATAGGCTTCAACTTTGGGGGCAAGTCTAATATGTGACACTTTATGGAATACCTTCTTGAAGTGCATCACATCACATATACATCACATCAATCACATGAACCTTGTCAACTCTGTTATATCATCAAAAATGCAGTCAAGTTGGGTAAACTCAATTAAAAATGTCCAGATTATTGTTTCTAAAAGTTTTCACAGTATGCATCAATTTAGTAGCATCTTCTTTCATGGAAAGGACAGGTACAGAATACTAATTTAGTAACTCAGCCATGCCTTCTGCCTGTATGAATAACCTTCTGGTCCCTCATCATCCCCGCATCTCTTGCTACCCTTTTGAATTTACAGAAGATCTTGCATCCTTTAAAATTACTTGCTGGTATCTTATATTCTCTCTTTGCCTCATTGAAACTTACAGAGTACTTTCCAGGCCAGTCTGTATTATGAGTGGACATGTAGAAGATGTTTCTACTAGTAGGAGAGACTACAACCCTAAGGCACAGCCTAAGAGTGAAGGGATGGCCATTTAGAACGGAGATGAGGAGGAATTTCTTCAGCCAGAAGGTGGTGAATCTGTGGATTGCCACAGAAAGCAATGGAGGCCAAGTCATTGATTGTATTTAAGACAGAGATAGATAGGTTCTTGACTGATATTAGGATTATGTAAAGTGGACTGAAACGGTGGTAATTGGCCAGATTATTTGTCCTGCTATTTGTGCATAGCAACATAACTGGGCTTTATTCCACTTTGTTAGGTAGGTGTCAGTGTTTTAGCTGTATCAGAATGGATTTGCCAGGGCGTGGCTAGTTCTGGAGCATGTCTTCAGTATTTTTGCTGGAATGATGTCAGGGCACATTGTCTTTGCAGTAATCAGCAGATTCAGCCTGACAAATGTGATGCTGGGAGCCTGAGGTTATAGGCCGACATGGATCATCTGCTTGGCATATTTGGCTGAAGGTGGATGCAAATACTTCTGCCTTGTCTTTCGCACTAATGTGGTAGACTCCTCCATCGTTGAGAATGGGGATATTTGTGGACCCTCCTTTCCATTTATTTTTCATTCATGACTGAATGAGGCAGTCTATAAAGTTTAGAACTGATAAATTGATTATGGGACCAGTTAGCCCTGTCAGTTCCATGCTGCTTGCATTTTTAGTGTCCAAGTAGTCCTGTTTTGCAGCTTCTTCAGGTTATCACCTGAGCTTTTTTTAGGTTAGGTGCTTATCCTCACATACCCTCCTGCAGTCTTCCAGTTGCAGAAGTCATTGCTGTGCACAGAACTCAGAGATCAGCACAGCGAGTAAGAAAAGCTGAAGGAACTGATTATGTTCCAATTGCCGTATCTTTGCCAGCTAACTTCACTTATAAATACCTTTTTGTCACCTGCTTATGTCCTCTTTACAACTTAATTTTCTATCTATCTTTGTGTCGTCAGCAAATTTGGCAAACCATATTTTTTTGTCCTTTCGCCCAAGTCATTTGTATAAATTGTAAACAGTTCAGATCCTAATGCTACACACACTACTCACTACATCTTGCCAACCTGAAAAGACCCATTTATGCCTACTGTCTACTTTCTCTTAGCCAGCCAATCTTCTATCTATGACAATATGCTACTTCCTACAAAATTAGCTCCTATTTTCCATAATACCTGTTGACATGGCTCTTCATCAAATGCATCCTGGAATTCTTAAGTACAGCACATCCACTGGTTCCCGTTTATTCACAACACCAGTTACTACTTCAATGAATTCCAATTGATTGGTTAAACATTTCCATTTCACAAAATCATGGTGACCCCACCTGAACACATTGAACTTGTGCTCTATTATTACTTCTTTCATAGTAGTTGTTCATATCTTCCCTATGACAAATGTTAAATGAACTAGCATGTTGTTTCCTGCTTTCTCTCGCCCTATGTTTTTGACCAACAGAGTTATGTTTGCTATCTTCTAATCTGTTGGGTCCTTCTCTGAATCTAGGGAGTTTTGGAAATTTAAAACCAATGCATCAACTATTTCACCTGCAACATTTTTTAAGACTCTAGGATGAAGTTCGTTGGGACCTAGGGACTTGTCAATCCGCAGCTGTAACAATTTGCTCAATGCCATTTCTGCAGTAATTGTAATTTACCGATGTTCCTTCCTCACATTTCCTGATTTATAGCTGTTTCTAGAAGGTTACATATATCCTGTATAGTGAAGACTGTCATTTTTTAAATTTTCCATTTCCGTTATATAAACTTCTATTTTATAGGACCAATGCTCACTTTTTTAATTCTTTCTTTTTAAAATATTTATAGAAACTTTCACCATGTGTTTTTTTATATTTCAAGCAAGCTTCCTCTTGTACTCTAATTTTTCCATCCTTAGTAATTTTTGTTTTAGTAATTCTTTGCTGATTTTTATATTCTGTCCAGTCTCCTGACCTATCTTTGCAAAATTATATGCCTTTTTTTCACTTGGGTCTGTTATTTGGAATGTATCTAATCTGCATTTTCTGAAATATTCCACTTAAGGTCTGCCACTGCATCTCTCTTGACCAAAGCTTTAATCTAATTTCCCATTTAACTTCAGCCAACTCTGCTTTTGTTCCATCATAATTGCCCGTATTTAAGTCTTAAAACATATGCTATCCGTGAAGACCGACGTAATGAGAAAACTTCAAACGTTTAGCTCAGGTGTGTTTGTCCTCAATCAAACTGGCTGGCAGGATTTCTCATGATGCAACTGTGATGCTTTGTCTGTCCTGCCATCCAGTGTTCACATTCAAATCATTTATATAAATAACGAAAAGCAGTGGACCCAGCGCCAATCCTTGTAGCTCGCCACTGGTCGCAGACCTCCAGTTTGAAAAGCAACCCTCCACCACCATCCTCTGTGTGCTACTTTTGAGCCAGTTCTGTATCCAAGTGGCTAGTTCTCTCTATATTCCATGTGATCTAACCTTGCTAACCAGTCCACCGTGAGGAACCTTGTTGAATGCCTTGCTGAAGTCCATATAGATCATGTCTACCACTCTGCCCTCATCAGTCCTCTTCGTTGCTTCTTCAAAAGACTCAATCATGTTGACTATCCCTAATCAGTCCTTACCTTTCCAAATACATGTGAATCCTGTCCCTCAGGATTCCCTCCAACAACTTGCCCAACACCAATGTCAGGCTCACCGATCTATAGTTGCCTGGCTTTTCCTTACCACCTTACTTAAATATTGGCACCATGTTAGCCAACCTCCAGTCTTCTGGCACCTCACCTGTGGCTATTGGTAAGAATATCTCAGCAAGGGGTCCAGCAAATAGTTCACCAGCTTCCCACAGAGTTCCAGGTTATACCTGATCAGGTCCTGGGGATTTATCCACCATTATGCATTTTAAGTCGTCCAGCATGACCTCCTCTGTAATACGGACATTTTTCAAGATGTCGCTATTTATTTCCCCTGTTCTCTATCTTCTATAACCTACCATAAAAGTAAACACTGATGCAAAATACTCATTTAGTATCTACCCCATCTCCTGCAGCTCCATACATAGGCGGCCTTGCTGATCTTTAAGGAGCTCTTTTCTCTCCCTAGTTACGCTTTAGTCCTTAGTGTATTTTATAAAATCCCTTTGGATTCTCCTTAACCCTTTTTGCCCTCCTGATTTCCTTCTTAAGTATACTCCTACTACCTTTATACTCTTCTCAGGATTCACTTGATCTCTGCTGTCTGTAAATGACATATGCTTCCTTTTTCTTGACCAAAATCTCAATTTCTCTAGTCATCCAGCATTCCGTACACCTACCAGCCTTGCCCTTCGCCCTAACAGGAACATACTGTCTCTGGACTCTCATTATCTCATTTTTGAAGGCTTTCCATTTTCTGGCCATGCTTTTACCCGCAAACATCCGTCTCCAATTAACTTGTCGCCTGTATTGGCTTTCAAAGTTGAATTTTGTGTCAGAATCATAAATCCAACAACAATAGTGTATTTACTACATGGATTTCTAGCCCAAATGGCTGTGGTGAGATTAACACAAATCAATTATACAAATCCACCAATTTTATGACACACAATGGGAAAGTTGCTGTGAGGTGATGATTTCTTTTGGGGCTTTCATGTGGTTAATGTGGTGGTGCAGTCCTCCAGCAATTTGTGATAACTGGAACAAGTGCTGTTGACATATCTAAGCTAACAAGATGGAATCAACATTACTCTCTTGCAATTTTAAGCACAGAGTTGTTGATGGTGGAACACTGGACTTCCAACGTACTGCTATTGGATGTGTCCATTACTCAGTGCTATGTAGCAATGTTGTCATTCATTTTGGTTCAATTTAATGAAGAGCAGTGGTTTGATTCCTTCTTTCTTTTCCCCCAGGGAGTCAGACTTGTCGTGGTTTCGGGTATGTGACCTTTTCACTTCCAGCAGATGCACAGAAAGCTTTGAAAGAAGTGAAATTCTATGATGGCCAAAAACTCTCTGTTTCTCTTGCCAAGAAGAAACTTTTAGGAAAGAAAGCAGGTGAGTGCTCCAGTATGTTAACACACAGGACCCTGCTCTTTGCAGATAGAATCAATGTGTACACACACTGCACCTGGTTCAAATTGACAGTATCGGTGACAGCTATTCTCGGGTGTATTCCTCCGGTCGATGCCTTAACCATTAGAGTCAATCTGTCTGATTTAAATTTAACCAAAGCCTGTCAATTAACAGTCAGTTATCATCTAACTTGTGCATTCTCCATGGCCATCCCTCTACCAATCAGAGTCCCATTACGAACCAATCAACACTGTCTTGTCACACAGTACAAAATATTGCAAGCGTCCTGATGATTATAAGATGAAAAATTGCAACAGCATGTCTTTTTTCAGCAATATCCAAGATTTTTACTATCAAATGGCAATTTTACATTTCCTTTACAGCCACCAAGGAAGCTTCTAAAGCCAATACAAAACAACAAGCTCAGAAGAAATTGCAGAGGAAAGCAAGGTTGATAGTTCGAAACCTGAGTTTTAAGGTACTAAGTCATAATTCATTCAAGGAATGCACGAAAAATTTCATTCTACTTTCACTTTATTGTTTACACAGAAAATTCCATACGGAGGTTTTGTTGGGTGCATTGTTTATTTGGTCCACAATTACATACAGATAAATAATAAGGAAAAAAAGACTCAATCACAGAAGTCTAACTTTAATTAAAAATGTGTTAAAACTATTCTAATTCAAGTAGAATAATCAATCAACAAGTCCACCTTTAATATATATCCTTGTCAGCTTCTGTTAAAAGTCCTTATGCAGAAGAGACAAATTATTTTGGGAGCCAGTTTGTCCTGCATTTGAGGGGTTGTATGTCTTTACCTGAATATATCCAATAGTAATTAGAGAGAGAAGGGATGATTTTCACTGTGTATGACCCTCTTTTCTTTTGAAATAATTTGACTAAAGTAATGTCAGCTCATCAAATCCCTTTCTTCCTTTGTTTAATAGTCTCTGTATCCTCAATATTGATTGGTTAGCTCTGGGGTGCCTCACACATCTCTTTGGTCACATACATGGTAGTGGAATGTTAAAAGTTCTTCTTGTTTCCCAAAACTATTAAAAAAAAAACTCCTTGAAGACTATGTGCTGTGATCTGTTAGTGTTGTGCGTGGAAGTTTGTCTCTAGGATATCGAATCCTGTAATAAATGTCTCCAGGGTCACCTACGAGTCAGTTTTCACTGTGAATTTACATTGAGAACCAGCCTATGATTCAGAGCAGTGGTGACGTTAAATACATAGAAATGTAGGCATAGAAACTAGGAGCAGGAGTAGGCCATTTGGCTTATCAAGTCTGTTCTGCTATTCCATATGATTGTGGTTGATCCTCTATCTCAATGCCATATTCCCGCTTTTTCCTCATACTCTTGATGCCTTTAAAATCTAAAACAATTATATATTTCTCTCTTGAATATTCTAAGTGACTTGGCCTCTACTGCCGCCTTTGTCAGAGAATTTCACAGGTTCACAATCCTTTGAGTGAAGAAATGTTTCCTACCTCAGTCGTAAGAGACCTACCTTGTGTCCTGAGACTGTCATTCATGGCTCTAGACTCCCCCACTACAGAAAACATCCTTCCTGTGCCTACACTGTCCATCCCTGTTAGAATTTTATACATTTCAATCGATCCCCTCTCATCCTTCAGAACTTCAATGTATACAGGTCCAGTTCAACAAATTTCCTCTTGTAAGACAGACTTGCCATCTCCAGTATAAGCCTGTGGCACTTCTTCTAGTGTAGGTATGTCCCTTTTTAAGTAGGGAGACCATAACTGCATGCAGTACTCCAAGTGTGGTCTTACCAAGGCCTTGTATGACTGCAGCAAGACACGCCTGCATCTAAATTCAAACCTCCTTGCAGTGAAGGCCAATATAACATTTGCCTTCCTATTTGCTTGCTGCGCTTGCCTGTCTATTTTCATTGACTGGTGTACAAGGACATCCAGATCCTTTTGTACATCCACATTTCCCAATCCAACACACCGTCTAATACCGTCCCTTTCTCTTTTCCACACTGTAAGTTCATAATGTAGTATAGTAAAGTGAATTGTTAGATGTATTTGAAATTAACTCACAAGAAATTATCTTGGTGGATCCAAAGTCTGCTGATAGTAGGGTGTGATGAATCAAACATTCAGTGAAGTTAGTGGGAATTAGGGGATACACTCCAGTGGCTAAACACATACGTAGTCTAAAGGACTAGGGTAGAGGAATAGTCATCTCAGCTCTAGAACATTGTTGCAAGACTACCTTGTAACATTGTCCTAGAACCGAACATCTTGAGGTGCTTTGTCAGTGACCTTCGTCCCATCATAAAGCAAGAGGTGGGGATGCTGACAGCTCATTGTGCGATGTTCAGTGTCATTCGTATCTTCTAAAACAACAAAACTGTCTATGCATATGTGCACACAAACCAGGACAACATAAGACTTAAACTGATAAGTGGCAGGTCGCAAACAGGAATGATTGCTTCCAACAAGAGAGAATCTAACCATCTCCCTTGACATTCAATGACATTATCGTTGCTGAATTTCCTATCATTAACCTCCTCGGGGTTATAATTGACTAGGAACTTCATTAGACAAGACACTATATGCTGTGACTGTGTGATAAGTAAGAAACTCGGAATACTGCAACAAATAACTCGCCTAACTTGCCAAAGTCTATATTGTCCATACGGCACAAGTCAAGGGTATGATGAAATACTCTCCAATTGCCTAGATTGGTGCATCTCCAACAACAATCAAGTTCAGATACCATTCAGGGCAAAACAACCTGTTGATTGGCATCTTAAATATTCATTCTCTGCGCAGCAGAATGAATCAAGTACTAGATATGCTACAGCATCTTGACGTGCATCCTTCAACAGCGCCTTCCAAATATGCAACTTCCACCACCTAGAATAACAAGGTCAATAGGCTCATATGAACACTATCACTTGTAGGTTTCCCTCCCAAGTGATACACCACACTGGTTTGGAAGTATTTTGCTGTTCTTTCACTGTTGTTGGATCCTGGAATTACCACCCTACACCATAAGGATTGGAGCAGATCAAGAAAGTGACTTAACACTGGGAAATTAGGAAGGTGCAATAACTACTAGTAATGTCAGAGATTCCTTGAAAGAATATATTTTTTAAAAATGTTGAAACAGCTTAACTGATAGTGAAGTATCTGCACTGTAACATTTGGGTTGAATTCAGAATCTGTATCATTGCAGCCTTTATAGGGTAAATTAACTGTGAACTACTTTGCACTTTTCTCCACTCATTGAGATCCCATCCAGTGGGGCTTTGGTCTGCTTCCTGTGACTCCTGAAAGTAGAACAGATGGTCTTTGTGATGTGAAGGACATGAAGTTGGAAACTCAATTCAGTTAAATTGATCTGCAACACTGAATGATTTAGTTTGACCAGAGACGGTAGATGGGGGAGTGAATGAAATCCATGGCAAGTGACTGGCATTTTTGACAGACAGTTAAGTAATGGTTTCAGTGCTGCTAATGTTTGAGTGAAATCCTTTCATCCAGGCAGTGATGTCTATCAGGACAGGGGCAGTGGAGAGGTCAAGAGAGGTAGTGGAGGAAAATAGTGTGGTGTACTCGCTAAAGACTATGGGAGGATGAGCAGAGCTGACTCTCATGATCACAGTCCCAGAAGTTACCATTTATAGTATTTGTTCAAGTCTGTTTGAGTGCTGAACCTGAGGGACTGGTTCAAACAACTTTGTGGTGAAGGTGGATTGGGGAAAGGCATGAACTTATGAGCTGACAGCCAGCTCAACGATTTTGGAGAGGAAAGAGAGTTTGGAGATGGTGTAGTAACATAAATAGAAGGAAAAATAAGCCCTATGATAATTTGCAAGAACAGAGGTTTTGCGAATGAGATTTTTAGAGGAGTGTGGTGATTTTCAGAAGGCATATTGATAGCATTATTGAAACGATCGTCTCAGTATCTCTACATACTTCTGTCCAAATATTTCCCTCTTTTCAATTGTGGCCAATACCCTCGGAACTCTAACTAATGGTCAGTTTTCTTTTCAGTGTTCAGAAGATGACCTGAAGACACTTTTCTCGCAATATGGGACTGTGCTGGAGGTTCACATTCCTAGGAAAGAAGGTTGGTCATTAGAGAGAAAACCATTTGATTCAGGAAGCTTGATAATTTCACAGCTAGGCATCTAATCCAATCTGGACCGGG
Source organism: Rhincodon typus (assembly GCF_021869965.1). Lineage (NCBI taxonomy): Eukaryota > Metazoa > Chordata > Chondrichthyes > Orectolobiformes > Rhincodontidae > Rhincodon > Rhincodon typus. The sequence goes on from NW_025968114.1 coordinate 15,052, forward strand.
CTGTTCGTCTGAGCTTGCAGCCTTCTTGTCAGTTGCAAAATGTACAGACATAGACATCACTAGAAATTTGAGAGAAGTTATTAAATAAATAATCCTATGAGGAACAAAAGGGAGTGCAAATTGGAAAGGGCTCCAATGGTGTGTGAAGTTTCAGGAATTGACAGCAGACTTGCTTTGGTTCTATCATTGTCCCACCTTTGCACTCAAAATTGACTCAATGGTGAAGCATATATGTATCTCCATGCCATGTCGGTGGCTGTCTCTCTTGTGTCAGTGATCACAACCTAACTCTTGTGTGAATTCTGTCTTCATCCCAAATGTATAATTTTCTTTATACTTTGAGTCATAGCTGCACAGAGATCAAATTATTTCTCTTTGTTAAAGAGATGTCATATTTGATAGGATTTTTCAAATTCAAACATCACATTTTTGAATGTCCTGTGTATTTTGTTTTTTTTTTCTCAGATGGGAAAATGCGAGGATTTGCATTTGTTCAACTTAAGAACCTTCTGGAAGCTGGGAAAGCCTTGAAGGGAATGAACCTGAAGGAAATTAAGGGTAATGAGAGAATTTTGCAGCTACAGTATGGTGGGTGGAGGTGGGGATCGGAAGGTGGGTTATGTGGTTATACGGCAAGCTTCACAAATGGGAGGTTGTGCCTTGAGAGAGAAGAGGAAAGGCTGGAAGGAGCAGTCATACTAAGCTGATTGTATCTGATATCCTTTTTTTATTCAGGTCGTCCTGTGGCGGTGGACTGGGCGGTGGCCAAGGACAAGTACAGCACAACAGTGAATCTCAAGAGTGCAGGTAACTGGAACAGCTTATCCCAAGTTATTGATACCCTGAGATTTTCTAATCGATGACCTTGTGAAAGGAGAAATTTCCCTTGAATTTCCCCTTTGCAGCTTTTTCTGCAGTTTGTTGCCCATCTGTACTAAAAAGCCTGTGTTTATATAACGCCTTTAACAGTAACATGTCCAGGTCCTTTAGATGACAGTTGTCAAAAACTAATTGACACTAAATCACATAATCTAGAAATTAGGTTGGAAACTTTGACACAAGGACAGGTTTTAAAGAATATCTTTAAAGAGCGGAAGGGTGGAGAGGTTTAGGAATAAAATTCCAGTATGTAAGGTTTAGGAATCTGAAGGAATGAATACCATTGGTAGAGTGAAGAAAATTAGAGATGAGTAAGCAACAAAAATTGGAGGGTAGAGATCCAAGAAGTTTGCAGGGAGGCTAGAGAGATCAGGAGGGTCATGATGAAAGCAAGAATGAGATTTTAAAAGCTCAAGGTTTTCCCTGACCTGAACCCAGTGCCAATCAGCGAGCAAAGGAGGTGATGAGGGAAAAGGACTAGTTGGGATGTCAGTTTCTGTGAATGTATGTTCTGGCTGGAAATTTCAACGCTGTTTGTTATCATTAATGACAGGAGCTGAGAGTAAGGAAACTGTTCAGGCTGCAGATAAAAACAACAAAAGTCAGCAAGAAGATGGCAAGGACTCTGGGGACGAACCAGAAAAAGAACCTGCTAAAGAATCGAAAGTGATGCTACAGGGGAATGTGGTGTCCAAGAAGAGGTAATGGAGCATAGTGTTAATCCTCACTCTATAGGTTGATACTGTGAGCTGCTTGAGAGTGGTTCCTTCCAGATGCAGCTGGAAGTCGGTATGTTGCTCTCCCTCCAGAAGGCACTGACCCATGATGGATGTCATCAAACCTTGTTCTAACCAACAGGCACTGAGCAACAGTAGGCTGTTCATCTGTAGAGAGGAGCATCATAGTCGTATGCCCCCTATTGGAGTTCCACATACATTCCAGGATGCATTGAACTTGAGAGATTGTTGGGGCCCTTATTTTCTCATTTCCTCTTTGCCAGCATGAGCTCAGAGGCAATGGGATATGACTGCTGCATCCCAATTGTTGCTCAGGTGAAATCTGAGAATCTAACTTGAGGTCTGTTTGGCGAAGTTGGTGGTTGGTGTCACCATCTGAGCCACTAGGTTCAGCCTTGTCAAGTACATTGTAGTGATTTGATTTATAATATTGCATTGGGAATACTTGGAGGATTTAAGACAGAGAGAGATAGATAGGTTCTTGATTGTGAAGAAGGTCAAAGGTTACAGGGAGAAAGTGGGAAAATGCTATTGAGAAACGTATCCACCACGATTGAATGGCGGAGCAGACTTGATGGGCCAATGGCCTAATTTCTGCTCCTATGTCTTACGGTCTTATGAGTCAACAAGATCACTTCCCTAACAGTATAGACGTAACTTGCTTAACCTTTCCTCATTACCTTTTCCCATCCTTTCAGGAATCAGTTATTTGAACCTTCTCTGGATAGCTTCAAATACAATTCTATCATTTCTCAAGTAAGGAATCCAAAGCTGTACATAGACTCATAGTGTCATACAGCACGGAACCAGACCCTTCGGTCCAACCAGTCCATGCCGAACATAATCCCAAACTAAACTAGTCCCGCCTGCTTGCTCCTGGCCCATATCCCTACAAAAAATTCCTATTCATATATCTGTCCAGATGTCTTTTAAACATTGTAATTGTACCCACATCCACCACTTCCTCAGGAAGTTCATTGCACACGCGAACCACCCTCTGTAAAAATTTGTCCCTTATGTCTCTTTTAAATTTTTCTTCTGTCACCTTAAAAATGTCCCCACTAATCTTGAAATCCCCCATCCTAGGGACAAGACAACTACCATTAATTCTATCTATACCCTTTGTGATTTTATGAACTTCCAAAAGGTCACTTTTTAACCTCCTACATTTCAGTGAAAGAAGTCCCAGCCTATCCAGCTTTTCTTCATAACTCAAACCTTCCATACCCAGTAACAGAGATAGTAGGAACTGCAGATGCTGGAGAATCCGAGACAACAAGGTGCAGAGCTGGATGAACACAGCAGGCCAAGCAGCATCGTAGGAGCAGAAAGGCTGACGTTTCGGGCCTAGACCCAGTAACATCCTGGTAAATCTCTTCTGAACTCTGTCTAGCTTAATATTATCCTCCCTATAACTGGGCAACCAGAACTGGACACAGTATTAAAGAAGAGACCTCACCAATGTCCTGTACAATCTCAACATGACTTCCCAATCCGCGTACTCAAAAGAACTGAGCAATGAAGGCAAGTGTGCCAAACGCTTTTTAACCACCCCGTCTATATGTGACGTCAACTTCAAAGAATTATGTGATATGGGTTAATGAAGGCCTGTACACCTGTAGCAACACTTCCCTGCTTTTACACTTGTTCATTGTGCAATAAATGTTAAAAGTACAACTGCTTTCCTAATAATTTATGGTATCTGCATATTGACTCTTTGAGATTCAAGTCTTCCAATTCCTTGCATTTATGTTCCTAATTTGTTAATCCACTAAAGGCCTTAAATTTAGGAAATAATTTGATAGCGTAGTGCTAGAGAAAATATTTTCACTTGTGGAAACCCAAAGCAGAAATATGGGATAGAGTTGAATGAAACCAAGCAGAAGGGGGCCAATTGATCCATTGTGCATTTGGAGCTATCCAATTGATCATATTCAGCTACTCTTTCTGGAACTGACTACCACAAGAAGCAAAGGAGTGATGTGGCAAATAATGTATTTGCATTCAAAGAAAGCTAGATATGTGCATGACAGAAAGTAACTGGACAAGTACTGATAAGAGTTGGGTAAAATATGACAAGAGGAGACTTAGTGCTGATTCTAATTTAGATTGTTTGAGATGAATGGCCTGTTTCTGTGCCGTAAACTGTATGAAATAGAGTCCAAAATTGAAAGATTCTGGTTAAATTGAGATAGGCTCCATGGACTTGAATTGTATATAATTTAATTACAAAGGATTAATTGGTGATCTGACTAGAATCTCATCTTTTTACATAACTTGCATGCTCAAGTGTCTGCTGTCAGATTTCAACCCAGGACTTTCTGAATCCAAGGTGAGCAATGAATGATCTTACACTATAATGATCACTGATGCTTATCCTTGGATTGTTCTGATCAACTGGACTAGTGGATGAATCTACTTCACTTGTAGTCTTCAAAATGCAAGCAGGCCTTTATGCCCATCTGTTGTGTCATTGTTTATGTCCTGCTCAAGCCATTGGTTTGCTTGAATTGAAATGAATTCATTTGTTTCTTTCTCATTCTCACCTGCAAGCCTGATCTCGGGTTGATTCCAATTTTATGTCTGAGTTAAATTGGACTTGAATAACTTGCATTTCAGGTCAGCAACAAAGGAGGAGAAGGTTGTGATAGAAGCTTCAGATGATGAAACTGATGATGAAGAAGATGCGTCAGATGGAAATGTGTCAGATGAAGAAGTGTCAAATGAGGAAGTATCAGAGGATGATGAGGAGGGTGAGCAATGAGTCAAAACTCCATGCAAAACATTTGTAAACATTGGGGCAATTTAATACCTTTACAGAAAGTGGAGGGCGAGGAGGTTGCCTTGAGTTTGTACTAAAGGGACATCTGGTCAATAACAGTTGAATTTTTTTTCCTTCAGATGAAAAGCCTGTGAAAAAAAAGAAGTTGAGAAAGGCTAGTCTCCCAGTGGATGTTCATGAAGGGCGGACAATCTTCATCAGGTCTGACTTGAAATGTTTCCAAAGGAGGTTATGTTGGGAGGTGGGCAATCTAAATTTAGCAGTATGCTGTTGAACTCTAGCTTGCTTCTGCTGGAATGCAGCAAAGCAAGCGCTCAAACAACCTTTCTGCAAATTAATCGTCAATAACAGGGTACAAAGAATGAAATTTACTGTCAGGGAACATTTACATTCCTGAGCATATCTTTTGATTTCTGGGGTGAAAGAGTGATGAGGAATGCCTGTACATCCAGTCCCCTGAGCAGTGTATGGACTGTGAAGCAAACAATGTCACTTAGGCTGCTGCAGTTCCTCCTTGCGGTCTCTCAGCAGGGCCGACTTCTCTCCTTCAGACTTTTGATCCCTCCTGAGAGGTGTGAGAAATTCAGATATTGTTTGCTAGGTGTGTGAAATAATTGCACAGAGGCCAGTATCCTGACACCAAGTCCCCTTTGTGTACATGTGCACAGTACGCTAGCTGTGACCGGCCAGCTCAGAGTCAGTCCCTGAAGTCAGGAGACTCTCTGAATCCCCTGTTTATATCTGTTAGCCAGGGCTCCTTGGTTAGCCCAGGTTCCAATCACTACATCGTTTAGACTGAGCTGGCATCCCAGACTCTGGTATTTCCTCCTAGAGTGAGATTGCGTCTCCTGTCCAGTTCTTTTGATGGTTGTGCAAGCAGCTTATTCTTGAGGCTCCTGAGGAATGTGTCTAGCCCTAAATCCATGGTTCATTAGTAGAAGGGAGTAGTGGCTTACTGGATGTCTCACCCTCAATCTTCATACTCCTGCAGAGTCCATGGTCATTTGATGCATTTGTCTGTGTTGAGCTGTGTCTACTCAACAGCACCATCCCTGGATGAAATTTCTTCTGCACACATTGATTAATTTGGGCTTTTACCATTAATATGTTGCCTCCGTACACTTTCCTGATTTATCTGATGGCTAAAGGTTTTTTTCTTTAACTTCTCCTGCAGGAACCTGTCCTTTGACACTGAGGAAGATACACTGGGGGAAATGCTGGAGCAATTTGGAGACCTGAAATATGTTTGTGTAGTCAGGCACCCTGACACAGAACACTCCAAGGGTGAGGGAAATGACTGGGAACTCTGCATGACAACGAACGTTTATTTCTTTAAAAAAAATTCATCCAGTATGTTGGGGAGAAATAGATAACGGTTCACAAGGCGTGTGTAGTTAGTGTGCAGGATACACAAACCAGTTTCACTCACTGTTCTACAATGTGTTAGTTGACTGTAGGTGGTAGGGGGAGGTGAAGTAATGCTATTTTTCACCTCAGTGAATCTGTATTAAGGAGGGGAGAATCATCCAGTCTTACTGATTGCTCTCTCTTCAATCCTCTAAATTAGGGTACACAAGATCATCGTAAAGTGGCGTGCTCAGGTTTTAAATGAAGGATATCCACTTGGATCCACACAAGGTTTTGGATGTTTGTATAACTAATGTCTTATCTGAAAGACAGCATCTACGGCAGTGCAGCAGTCTCTCATACCTCACTGCAGTGTCTGTTTAGGGTATTTGTCAAATTCTCTGCAGTGGGACCTGAACCCATGATCTTTTATCTCCGTGGAATGCATCCTACCGACTTGACTTTGATTAGTACTATGCAGAGTAAATCTTATCCTGTCAAGGTGAGATACTGAAAGTATCAAGCTGGTCATTCCTAGTGTTTGGATTTCTCCAGTGGTGGCCGGTAACTGTACAATGGGAAGATAGCTTTATGGCCATATGCAGAGCGTAACTGGTACTGAGTGTCAATTAGCTGTGTTAATGGTTCCCGAATCAAGGGAGGGAAATGAATATGTGCTGTCTGATTGCGCTGTGTCTTCTACCCTCTCAATTCCCATTTGTTGCAGGTTGTGCTTTTGCTCAGTTTGTGACAAAGGAGTCGGTGCAGAAGTGTGTGGAGGCAGCGGAGAGCCAGAGTGAGGTGAGGAACTTGTGCCTTTGAACTAAGTATTTCATGCTCATTCGACCGGCCAGTAAAATTAAGACACGTCTCTGATTTTTATTTCATTCCTCCCAAGAATTTTAAGATTAAGGATTGCCAACACTCCCACAGCCGTCCCTCCCTTCTGTTCACAACAGCGTTTTAAAATGAAAGTTTTTATCTTTTGCTGTCTACTTCTGGATTTATAGCGTCTATTGTTTATGTATTGATGATATCCTGTGCTGTGGATCCTAGATGTCCTCCAGTTTTCAGTAGAAGTTGCAGAGAGTTGGCCCATTTGTTATTCCTGTTATTTCAAGCAACTGCCACTAGGCCAATTTGTTGGTCAGTCAAGTGGTCAAAGTTGCTGGAGGGACATACCTTGTACACTTGTATAAGATTTTAAAATATCACAATAAAATATGGCATTTTTATTATTGCTTGATTTTTGTTTTTATAACTCTTTTACTGTAAAGGAGTGACTCATCTTAGTTGCCTGCACTACTTCCACACCTCACCTTCTTTCCCAGCTACAGCTTTGAGTCATCCGCTTCCTGCTGTTATCTCTATCATACCCTTTTTCTCTCGTTCTCACACTCTCTCTCTCTCTCTCTCTTCATGCCCCCCACCACTTTCCAATCCTCTGACATAATTTCTATTTTGTAGACTCTGCCTTACTATTTGCGGGTGATTTTTAAAGTTCATCACAACTCTTGCAATCTGGAGTGCCGGCTAAACTCCCTATCTGTTCGCTACCTCTATTCCCACCATGAGAAAAAACCTTTCCTTTTGGCTCATCCATTTGGGTAATTCTCTGAGCTCTGATCATTCCTGTTCACTGTCTGGATTCCTCCCATTGTCAACAATTTGAGGCTCTCGATCATGTAGCCCATGGAAGTCTTGACAACAAACACACATTTGACTTCTAGAGTGGAGGACTCCAGCTGGATGGGCGGAAACTGATCGTGACCTTGGCAGTTAGTCGTGAAGAGGCCAAGAAACTCACCCAGAAGAAGTCAAAGAAACCGTCTGGAACACGGAACCTGTACCTGGCTCGAGAGGGCTGTAAGTATTTCGGGGAGGAACTTTGAGTGGATTGTATAGCTTTGTGTGTAAATTGTCATTTAAATGTTGGGGCCTGTGACTAGATGGGAAGCACTTCTACTTCTTAGTCAGATGGTCGTGCGATCAAGTCCCACTGTAAAGACCTGAGCACACAACTGTGGCTGACATTCCCAATGCAGTATTGAGAGGCGATATCTTTTGAATGAGACATTAAGCCACGGCTTCGTCTGCTCTTTCCAGTGGATGTCGTCGATGATCCTCAGCACAACTTTAGAACATGTGCAGTGGAGTTCTTCCCAGTGTCCCAGTCAAACAACTTTAATAAAACCTTATCACCTGGCCATTATCTCCTTGTTATTTGTGGGAGCTTGTTGTGTGCAACTTGGCTCCTGTATTTCCAACATTTCAAAAAAGTACTTCATTGGTTGTGAAATTCTTTGAGACATTCCATGGTTAGGAAATTCATACAGGTTCTTTCGTTCGTTCTTTCGTTCTTTCTTTCTTCCTTAAAAAATAAAATTTTCCCAGATTTTGGTCACCTTTTATGTTTCATACAAATCCAAAAAAAACAGCCAATGTGACGCCACTGTTTAAAAAAGGAAGTAGACAAAAAGCAGGTAACTATAGGCCAGTTAGCTTAACTTTGGTAGTGGGGAAAATGCTTGAATCTATCATTAAGGAAGAAATAGCAAGACATCTGGCTGTAAATTGTCCCATTGGGAACACCCAGCATGGGTTCATGAAGGGTAGGTCATGTTTAACTAATTTGGTGGAATTCTTTGAGTACATTACTTGCATAGTGGGCAATGGGGAACCTGTGGATGTGGTGTATCTGGATTTCCAGAAGGCATTTGACAAGGTGCCACACCAAAGGCTGCTATATAAGATAAAGTTGCACGGTATTACAGGTAATGTATTGACATGGATAGAGGGTTGGTTGACCAGTAGAAAGCAAAGAGTAGGGGTAAATGGGTGTTTTTCTGGTTGGCGGTCAGTGGCTAGTGGTGTGCCTCAGGGATCAGTGTTGGGACCTCAATTGTTTACAATTTACATAGATGATTTGGAGTTGGGGACTAAGTGTGGTTTGTCAAAATTTGCAGATGACACTAAGGTGAGTGGTAGAGCAAAGTGTGCAGAAGACACTGACAGTCTGCAGAGGGATATAGATAGTCTAAGTGAGTGGGCAAAGGTCTGGCAGATGGAGTACAATGTTGATAAGTGTGAGGTCATCCATTTTGGAAGGAATAACAGCAAAATGGACTATGTTTTAAATGGTAAAAAATTGCAGCACGCTGCTGTGCAAAGGGACTTGGGTGTCCTTGTGCATGAATCACTGAAGGTGGGATTGCAGGTGCAGCAGGTGATTAAAAAGGCAAATGGAATTTTGTCTGCCATTGCTCGAGGGATGGAGTTGAAAAACAGGGAGGCTATGCTGCAGCTGTATAGGGTCCTGGTGAGGCCACACCTGGAGTACTGTGTGCAGTTTTGGTCTCCTTACTTGAGAAGAGATATACTAGCACTGGAGGGGGTGCAGGGGAGATTCACTCGGTTGATTCCAGAGTTGAGAGGTTGGATTATGAGGAGAGACTGAGTAGACTGGAATTATACTCATTGGAATTCAGAAGAATGAGGGGAGATCTTATAGAAACATATAAGATTATGAAGGGAATAGATAAGGTGGAGGCAGGGAGGTTGTTTCCACTAGCAGGTGAAACTCGGACTAGAGGGCATCGCCTCAAAATAAAGGGAAGCAGATGTAGGACTGAGATCAGGTGGAACTTCTTCACCCAAAGGGTTGTGAATCTGTGGAATTCCCTCCCCAGTGAAGCAGTTGAAGCTACCTCACTGAATGTGTTTAAGGCAAGGCTAGATAAATTTTTGAACAGTAAAGGAATTAAGGGTTATGGTGAGTGGGCGGGTAAGTGGAGCTGAGTTTCAAAGATCAGATGGCGGGGCAGGTTCGAGAGGCCAGATGGCCTACTCCTGCTGCGAGTTCTTACGTTCTTATATGAATAGTGCTCTAAACATTTGAATGTTAAATGGAATGTACATGCAGTGCAATATTAGAATATGGAGTGCATGTCCACAAGGCGTTGTTGATTAGCATTCAATAAATGTGTGATGAAAAGTTCAGAACTTTTATCAAAGTTTGAAGATTAGAGAACAGATCTTCTTCAATGTGGAACATTCCACCCATGTCCTGTGCTAGTTGTCTGTCTCTCCAGTAACGGGACTGAATTCTAGAGGTTTTTCTGTTTGTCATTCCTTTCAGTGATTCGAGCTGGGATGAAATCAGCAGAGGGCATGAGTGCCTCAGACATCACTAAGAGAACACGAG
>NW_025968115.1:0-9560 GCF_021869965.1 Rhincodon typus
TGACAATACCACTAGACTATTGCCTCCTCACTGACCTACGTTGATCACTGATAGGCTCTTTTTCAACTGGAAGGCACTAATTAACTCCGGACACAGGCCCTTTACTATTTGATCCCATCTAAGTAAAATGAGACCACATAGCATTAATTTGGATTGCAAAGTTACTGCGAGTCTTATTAGTGGGGGGCTTGATATGGTGGATCAAAGGAGGATGTTACTTCTTGTGGGATAGACTAGAACTAAGTGACATTGTTTAATAATAACAGGGCTTCCTTTTAAGAAGCAGAGGGTCATTAGCTCATGGAATTTTCTTCCCTAGAAAACAATGGATGCCTATTCAAGGCTAAGTTAGATTTTTGATAGACAAGGGACTTTGGGGACAGATATTAAAGTAAATTTGAGACCCCAATTGAATCTTTACAAATGGTAGAGCAGGCTTGAAGGCAAAATGCCCATTTCTAAGTCCTATTTTCAGAGCTCCATTGTTCGATGGCTATAAATAGTCAGACCTTTAAAAAAACAATGGTGCTGTACTGGTTTTTAAGGTGAAAAAGGGTCATCCAAGAGTTCAGAATTGTGGGAAGGCCACGTGCATATTTATTGCATATTGGAAGTTCTTTAGGTATGTAAAATCTGGAAAAAGTGGGAGCATGGGCTTGTGGGTAACAAGTACATGTCAATGAAGGCCTGACACCTGTTTGAGGCCCACTTCCCCCAAAATGGGCTGTAACTGACTACTGACTGTTCTCCAGAAAAATCTGATTAATATATAGTCAACAGACTATATAGCCACCAAAAAGACCAGTTTAAAAAAATACTCTCCCTAAAACTAAGCAGGGAGATGCAGGACTGATGCCCCGGCTCCACTGCTCAATCGCTCAATTCCTAGTCACCAACATTCCCCTCCTGATTGCTCGCTTATCAACAAATCTACACTCTTACCGCTGATTCTATTTCTACCTCTGGTCAATATCTAATCTTGAGGCATCCTGTTCAATCCCAAGCTGAGTTTCCAACTCCATATCCAAAATGTCCTCTTGATGGCCTATTTCCACCTCCATAACTTTGCACGTTATGCCTTTATCTTGATTGGCCTATATGTTGCTGAATGTTTTTTTTTGTAAATAGTTAAGACTATAGTATTCATACTTGTGCCATCCCACTTGTAACAGCCTGTCAACTTGAAAATGGCCTGTTGATTTTTATTAAAATATTGTTTTATTATTATTCATGTAAGCCCTTACCTTGTGCACAACCTTTCATGGGGCACCTTATTGAATTCTTTTTGAGAATTCAAATTACTATATTCACTGGATTCCCTTTTACAAAAAATATGTATATCCTTAAAAAAAAAACCTTTTCTCCTCCATTCTTTACCGTGATAGCAAATCCACAATCTCTATAGTTATCCTTTTAGGATGTAGGTCATTGGATCCTGCTGACTTGTCAGCTTTTAGTCTTATTAATTTTTTCAGTACTTCATTAATGTTGTTCACTCTCATTAGATCCTTAGTTCCCCAGTCTTTCTTTACAGTTTTTTTTTTTGTGTGGCTTCTACTGCAAATACAAAATGTAGTTTAACATCACTGTTAACATCCCTAAACTAAATTCTCCTGTCTGTACTTCTGACTGCTCTATGGTCATGTTCACCACTCTGTACCCTTTTCCTTATTTCTAGAAGCTCTTGCATTTTTTTTTGGTTCTTGCTATTTTCTTTTGATCAATGTTTCGTTATTTTTTGTTTGAACCATAGAGTTGAAATATAATAGAAAAGTTGCAACACATAAAGGGATCATTCAACCTATCATAATAATGATGATGCAAATCCTACTCTAATCCCCGTTTACCAGCACCTGACCTGTAGCCTCACAGTGCTTCAGGAGCAGTTCTGGCCCCTGTTAAATATCTTAAGTGTTTCTGCTTCAAACATTAAACTGGGCAGCAAATTCCAGAATGCACCTCTGAGTGAAAAAGCTTTTCCATATCACTTCAAATCTCTGCCCCCTCCCTCCCCGTAACTTACTTTTCTATTAGGGGAGCTATGTCTTCCATGTCCTGTGATGACTGGATTTGAATTAATAATTGAATAATAATGATCATAAATCAATTGTTGTAAAAGCTGGTTCCCTGATCGCCTTTTAGTAAATGAAACCTGCCATCCTTATCTGCTACATATGATTCCACACCAATAAATGCCCTGTGAAATGACCTAGCAAGCCATTCAACATCAAACCGCTACAAAGATTTTAAGGGATGAAACCAGATGAACCACCTAGAGTCAACCTAGGCACAGGAATCAGATATCTTAGCTGTCTTGACCCTGTGAAGTCCTAATGTGGGGTCTAGTGTCAAAATTGGATGAGTTGTGTCTCAGAATGGTCAAACAACAGTTTGACATAGTTATAGTCACAGAATTATACCGTACAATGTCCCAGGCACCACCATCACTGGGAATGGGTTGTCCTTGGAGTACTTGACCTTGATTCCAGTCCCCATTAGGTCTCATGGTATCAGATCAAACATGGGCAAGGAAACATCCTGCTGATTTACCATGTACTGCCCAACCACGTTGACTATCACTTGGAGGAAGCACTGAGAGTGGTAAGGATGCAGAATGTACCTTAGGTGGGAGATTTCAGTATCCCTGGGTGGGGCAGCATGGTCGCTCAGTGCTGCCTCATGGCACAGGGGACTTTGGTTCAATTCTGGCCTTGGGTGACTGTGCAAACTCCATGCAGACGACATTCTCCCTGTGTCTCTGTGGGTTTCCTACAGGTGCTCCGGTTTCCTTCTGCAGTCCAGGTTAAGTGGACTTTGTTAAATTGTCCATACATCCAGCAACATGCAGGCTAAGTGCATGATAAATGTGGGCCTACAGGAATAGAGGAGAGGAATGGTGTCTGGGTGGGATGCTCTTCAGAGGGTCAATGCAGACTTGATGAGGTGAATGATCTCTTTCCAAACTGTAGGGATTCTGTGAAGAGAGGCTCAACTGCAGCAATACTGAATGACCTCGCCATGTCCTGAAGGACTTATTTGCTAGACTGGGTCAGTGACAACTGCTGATGGAACAAACAAATGCGAAAGCCATACCTGACGTCACCTCCCTAATCTCCCTTCCACTGATGTATACAACCATGACAGTATTGGTATAAATGACCACTGCACGTTCCTTGTGAGGTTGAGGTGCTCTCTACATATTGAGGATACCCTCTATCTAAGTGCAAATTGGAGATGGTGCACTCAGTTACCAAGTGCCATTGCTGGAGGAAATGAATGGCACCACACCCGCGCAAACTTTTCTTATACCTGCAATTTTAAAACACTGGCAGCATTCTTGTAAATCTCCTCTCCACTCTGTCTACAGAAATTCTGTTGTTCTGGTCTTGATTTGATTTATTGTTGTCACATGTACCTAAGTACAGTGAAAAGTTTTGTTTTGCATGCAGTACAGGCAGAACTTATTAGGACATAGAGATCATAGGGTGTTTAGATAGTGAGGCATACAAAATTACGAGTGTACAGGAGGTGCACAAAAGCAATATCAACACTAGATTTGAAATGAGAGAGGTCTGTTCAACCTAATAACAGCGGGCAAGAAGCTGTTCTTGAACCTGTTGGTATATGTATTTAAGCTTCGGTATCTTCTGTCTGACAGAAGAGGTTGGAAGAGAGTATTATCAGGGTGGGAGGGGTCTTTGATGTTGGCAGCATTTCCACAGCAACAAGAAGTGTAGATGGAGTCCATGGATGGGAGGTTGGCTTCTGTGATGATGTGGGCTGTGGACATAACTTTCTGTAGTTTCTTACAGTCCTGGGCAGAGCAGTTACTGTGCCCAGCCGTTATGCACCCAGACAGAATGGTTTCTGTGGTGCATTGGTAAGTGTTGATGAGTGTCCTTGTGGACATGCTGAATTTCCTTAGCCTCCTGAGGAAGAAGAGGCATTGTTATGCCTTCTGACCATCACATCTACGTGGGAAGTCCAGGACAGATTGTTGGTTATCGTAACTCCTAGGAACATGATGTTGTCAACACATTCCACCTCAACTCCATTGATGTGGATAGGGGCGTGTCCTCCTCCTTTCTTACTTCAGTCAATGATCAGTTCTGTAGTTTTGTTGACATTGAGGGAGAGATTGTTATTTTTGCACCACAACACTAAGCACTCTGTCTCCTTCCTATATTCTCTTCATCATTGTTCGATATCCAGTCTACAATGATGGTGTTATCAGTGAACTTGTGGATGGTGTTTGTACGAAATTTGACCATATAATCATGGTGTACAGGAAGTACGGTAAGGGGCTGGTGTTGAGGATTATCATGGAGAAGGTGCTGTTGTCTATCTTCACTGTGGTCAGTGGATCAAGTAGCTGAGGATCTAAGTTACAGAGAATGGAGCCGGGGCCTAGGTCTCAGAGTTTGGAGATTAGTCTGGCAGGGATTATAGTATTGAAGGTGGAGCTGTAGTTGATAAGTAGGAGCCTGATATAGGTATCCTTGTTATCCAGATGTTCCAGGGATGAGTACAGGCCTAGGGAAATGGTGTCCCCTGTGGACCTGTTTTGCCGGTAGGTAAATTGCAAGGGGATTGAGGCAGGCTGGGAGGTTAGAGTTGACGTGGGCCATGACTAACCTCTCGAAGCACTTCATGATTATGGAGGTCAGACCCACCGGATGGTAGGCATTGGGGCACGTTGCATGTATTTTCTTTGGTACTGGGGTGATGGTGGTCTTCTTGAAGCAGGTGGGGACTCCAGATTGTAGCAAGGAGAGGTTCAGTGAATACTCCCACCAGCCGGTCTGCACAGGATCTGAGTGCACAGCTGGAGACTCCGACTGGCCCAGTCACTTTCCCCGGATTCACTCCCAAGAAAGCCGATCTGACGTCTGTGGTGGTGACTGAGGGAACGGGAGTATCCGGAGCTGTTGGGGCCGGTGACAGCGCGTCACTGGCAATCTGCTCAAAGTGAGTATCGAAAGCATTGAGAGCATCAGGGAGGAATGAGGTTTTTGTCCGCTGTTTGGTTCGGCTTCATTTTGGATCCCGTTATGTTGTGTAGGCCTTGCCACAGGCAGCGGGTGTCCGTCCGGTTAGTTTGGGTCTCGAACTTAGTCCGGTACTGCCTCTTGGCATCTCTGACGGCTTTGTGGGAGTTGTATCTGGATATCCTGTAAAGGTCTGGGTCATGTGACTTGAATGCCACACACCTGGTCTTCAGTAGGCAGTGGATTTCCTGGTTCGTCCAAGGTTACCAGTTGGGAGCATATGGGTTGACTTCTTTGGCACACAGTCCTCTGTGCACTTGCTAATGAAGTCCATGACAGTGGTAGCGTACTTGTCTAAATTCACATGATAGAAATTATACACACTTCATCTGTGCCTAACCATCATCTTTTATTGTTCCAGCATTGCATACCTGCTGTTGTATTAAATCCTCACCCAATGAAGGAAAGCTTCCCTTACACCTTCTTTATCACGTTATCTACCCTATCCTGTGACCTACAAGGAGTTTTGGACATGAACTCCAAAATCACTCACTTCCTCCATTCCTGTCAAATCCTCCTGTTTATTGTGCATTGCCTTTTGGGGAGAGCAAACAATGCATGACCTTGCACCTCTGGGTGGAATTCCATTTGCTTCTTTTTACTTATTCAAACCAGTATTATCATCCTGCAGCCAATCTCTTTATTACCAACTGCCCGGCCAGTTTGTCTGTTTTCTGCAGACTTACCCATCACGCCTCACACATTTCGGTCTAATCGTTACTAGACACAACAAACCACAAGGGACCTAAAACTGAGCCCTGTGGGACATCATTGGAATCACTTTCCATTCATAAAACATCTGTCAACCATTACCCTCAGTTACAAGCTTCCTCTAATTTATTGGTTAATACTTTGTTCGCTGTTCACATTATAGCTACTGTTCGGGAGCCTAAAAACTATTCCCATCTGTGTTTTTGACACTTGTTAACCCAATAACAATTCTACTTTCCAATCTCCCATGAAAATATCATTTCTTACCATTATCCTCATTTTTATTATTGGGGATACCCTGTCTCTTTGAAAGCTGAATTATCTTAAATTTTGTTCCCAAACGTGGTCACCATGCAATCATGTTTCTGTAATGGATATTAAATAAAACACATTTACATATATTTGTGCCAGTTCTGGTCACCGCATTATAGGAAGGATGTGGAAGCATTGGAAAGGGTGCAGAGGAGATTTACCAGGATGTTGCCTGGTATGGAGGGAAGGTCTTATGAGGAAAGGCTGAGGGACTTGAGGCTGTTTTCATTAGAGAGAAGAAGGTTAAGAGGTGACTTAATAGAGACATACAAGATGATCAGAGGATTAGATAGGGTGGACAGCAAGAGCCTTTTTCCTCGGATGGTGATGGCTAGCACAAGGGGACATAGCTTTAAATTGAGGGGTGATAGATATAGGACAGATGTCAGAGGTAAGTTCTTTACTCAGAGAGTAGTAAGGGCGTGGAATGCCCTGCCTGCAAAAATAGTAGACTCGCCCACTTTAAGGGCATTTAAATGGTCATTGGATAAACATATGGATGATAATGGAATAGTTTAGGTTAGATGGGCTTCAGATTGGTTTCACAGGTCGGCGCAACATCGAGGGCCGAAGGGCCTGTACTGCGCTGTAATGTTCTATGTTCTATGTTCTATTAATTCATCTATTTTATATCAAATGCTTTGTGCATCAAAAGAAGCTTTAACTTAACCATTTTTCCCTGGTTTGACTTCATTCAATGATATATGATTGCTAGTTAAATTATTGTCCTTTCCTGCTTCATTCTGTTTCCTTTACCCAAATAACCAAACAAATGCTCTGTAGCCTGGACTTTTCTTTCAAACTTGCTTTGCCTTGCTTACCCCACCCACCAAACCTTACATTTTGAGGTATAACCCTTCTTATAGTCTGAGTTGGATTTAATTAAACAGACATTTGTCCCAGCCAGGTTAAATGGAATCCATAAAAGGAATACCTTCCTCTTTCCTTACTACTGGTTCCAGTGCCCCATGAATCAAACCCATTTTCTACCATTCTTTCCTGGCATGTGTTCAATCTCTGATTTGTTTGACCTGCTGTGAATTTGTGCTTAAGCAGTCACCCGTAGATTTTTACCTGTGAAGTTCTGCATATTAGTTTGGATTCCAGTTCCTTTTAAACTCTCTTAGGAGAGCCGTCTTAGAGTCATAGAGTCATATAGTATGGAAACAGACCTTTCAGTCCAACTAGTCACTCCACAGCTTTTTTTTGCTATGGTCAGAAGTCAATGACATCAGGTTAAAATCCAGCAGGTTTATTTGAAATCACAAGGTTTGGAGTGTTGCCCCTTCGTTAGGTGAAGGGGCAATGCTTCGAAAGCTTGCGATTTCAAATAAACCTGTTGGACTATAACTTGATGTCATTGACTTCTGATCTTGTGCACCCCAGTCCAACACTGGCACACAGCATATTTTGCAACGGCACAATCTATGATACTAGATCCAGCTGTTGCATTTCAAGTTGTTCTGCAACTGCAAGGATTAAAATCACAGCCACTCTCTTTTTACCCCTTCCACTTTAATGGCCTTCTCTACCTTTGCATTACAGTTTGCTCATCTAGTCTGCAGACTTTGTCCTCATCTGCACAGACAACAAGAACCTTAAACCTTATGGATAAGGTTGCATGTACAGTTGCCTTGTCTGCCTGCTTCACATTCTCGCCCTCCTTTCTATGTCCATTAAACAGGCCTATGTCACTTTCCAACTGAAAGGATCTGATTGCCTAAGTCTTCCCACCACCCCCCTCCCTGCCCAAACCTGCTGCTCTGTGCTTTCTGCAACTCTGATTCCAGCTCTCAATAATTCTGACCTGAGGTTCCTTTAAAATGCAAGCATTAACTGCAAGTAAGAATGTCCACAGTCAGAATGCTCTTCACAAACTCCCATGTGCAGAAGTTGCAATGCATCATCCATGCTATCATCCCTATCTAATCTTAGAGTCATAGAGCTGTGTAGCATGGAAACATACCCTTTGGTCTAACTTGTCAGACCAGATATTCTAAATTAATCTAGTCCCATTTGCCAGCATTTGACCAGTATCCCTCTAAACCTTTCCTGCTCATATACCCATCCAGATGCCTTTTTAAATGCTGTAATTGTACCAGCCTCCACTACTTCCTCTGGCTGTTCATTCCATACAGACACCACCCTTTGAATGAACAGGTTGCCCCTTAGGTATCTTTTAAATCTTTTCCCTCTCATCTTAAACCTATATCCTCTAGTTTTGGACTTCCCCACCCTGGAGAAAAGACCTTGTCTATTCTCCCTATCCATACCGCTCTATAAGGTCACCCCTCAGCCTTCGACGTTCCAGGGAAAATAGCCCCAGCCTATTCAGCCTCTCCCTACAGCTCAAACCCTCCAACCCTGGCAGCATCCTTGTAAATCTTTTCAGAACCCTTTCAAATTTCACAACATCCTTCTTATGGCAGGGAGACTAGAATTGCATGCAGTATTCCATGTTTTCTTTAGTTAACTAGTTTACATATATAATAAATTTAGCTATAACCACTTGATTTAGTTTAAGTTATGGTTTGATTAAATTACATATTTAACCTGAAACACAAACCACTACAAGTTTTGGAAGCACAAAGTAACACCTCCTTGACCCACTGCACCAAACTCCCATGCCTCCATGCCCAACCCAAATCATAACTTTTAGACTCTGTTTATGATGCAGTCCATTTATCATCAGTCTGGGGTAGAATGGAGGGAGACTACTTCATATCTAACCTAGATTCATTTGCTGGAACAGTGTCAAGCATGCTTTACTTTGTATACAACCCATGCTAAAGCTGTCCTTGGATCTGACTGGATTTAGTTTATGGAAGTTTTTCTGTCTCTAACTGGTGCTCCATCTGCCTTGAGTGTTCAAAGAGACAACACAGACATTACCTAACCTTTGTACCTGAATTAGGAGTGTATTAGGAGTTGATGGTATTGGAAGCATTTGCTAGCACTGAAAGGCCTCAGTTTGTTGAGCAAGAACATCACTTTCGTCAGGTGAAGTCACTTCTGAAAACTTGAGATTTTAAATAAATCTGTTGGACCGTAACCTGGTGTTGTGTGACTTCTGACTTTGTCCTCCCCAGTCCAACACCACCATCTCCACATCATGGCTATCATCTTCTCATATGCAAAGTGTTCTGTCTCCCCACACCCTACAAAACATAGTTGGAGTGGCTGTTCCCATTTAAACATGCAAAAATGACTAATTAGTTATTTGCACTCCAGAAATAGTGGAGATATTCCTGCTACTGCAGTTTATATGTTCCTGGGATTTTGGAAGAACAAACCCCATTAGTTTCAACATACAATAATTTGATTGCAGAGAGTCTCAGTTCTCCAAGACTTTACAAAATTTGAAGGTCAGCCAATTTCCCCTGGAGCTGGTAATGAGAATTGTCTTCTTGCTACTTGTTAGCTTAAACAAACTGTTATCAAGCTTTCCTTTTGCTTCCCCTTGAGACTGGTTTTTGTTACAATGAAGAT
>NW_025968115.1:9570-25000 GCF_021869965.1 Rhincodon typus
CACACCCTACAAAACATAGTTGGAGTGGCTGTTCCCATTTAAACATGGAACAAATATTTGCAATAAGCATAGCCCATTAATTGTGCAACATAAACTGTCTCAATAATTTAGGAAAAAGTGTTAGGAGAGAATTAAACACATGCTAGAACATTGACTTTTCATACATTTTAGGCAGGTTTATCCCTGTTGTGAGAAGTCCACTCTTGACAGCATGTGTGTTTGAATATTGTCCAATCACATCTAGGGCTTTAGTCTTAACCTAGTGGGTGAAGCTTTTCTCTTCCTAATGCATGTTGTCGTGTGTGAGAAATGGTCCAGAGCCCAAACAGCTGAGTCTGAAGGTCATTCCATCTTCGTACAATAGAGTGAGTCACGGTAAAAACTGTTGCTCACTCTAGAGACTGCATTTGAATGTTGTCTAGACAGGAGAAGATGACAGTCTTCTCTTTTTTGGTGGCTGTTTAGATTCCTTAATCAACATAATTAATTCTGACAGTGTTAAACAATTTCCCAGCAGACATAATTCTTTGCTGTAAGATGACCTTTTATAGTGATATTCATTCTGAATTATTTTTGAATTTTTCCAAGTGCTATTGATTTTAATACATAGTTCTTCAGAAAACAGTAATTTAAACCTACTTAACTTTCAGTATCAAGATGGAATGTTTGTTGAAAGCAATTTAAGTGTGCTCACTTTTTATCTGGTATTTCTCGCACTCAAATGTGTCAATCATGAGGTATGCTTCAGGAATCAAAGTCAACATTTACTTTTGTGCATTCTATTCCTGCCAATCTTTCGTGCTACAGGAAAAGAGGTGTCTGAAAATTCTTCTTTTCACCACTTGTAAATTAATTACAAACACTATAATGAAGAACATTATCAAATTTGAAAAGAGTAGGAGGGCAGATGAGATGAGTTAAGTAAAGCGGTGGAGGACAACTTGTAGCTAGCTTAGGTTTATAGAAGCCTGTAGAAAGTTGGAGGATGTGAAGACTTGTGGGGAGTTAAGACTTGTGTGAAGCACTGGTGTATAAAAGTTGCACAAATGTCACGAAAAAACACATTGTACCACACTTAACGAGACATAGAGTCATAGTCATACAGCATGGAAACAGACCTTTACTCCAGCAGTCCATGCTGAATATAATCCCAAACTAAGCTAGTCCCACCTGCCTGCTCCAACCATATCCCTCCAAACCTTTCCTATTCATGTACTCACCCAAATGTCTTATAAACGTTGTAATTGTACCCACATCTACCACTTCCTCAGGAAGTTCATTCTACACGCAAACCACCCTCTGTGATAAAAAATGTGCCCCTCATGTCTTTTGTCAAAGCTCTCTCCTCTCACTTTAAAATGTGTCCCCTAATCTTGAAATCCCTCCTCCTAGGGAAAAGACAACTACCATTAACCCATTCTGTACCTCTCATGATTTTATAAACTTCTATAAGGTCACCTCTCGAGCTCCCACATTCCAGTGAAAAAAGTCCCAGCCTATCCAGTTTTTCTTCATAATTCAAATCTTCATACCTAGCAATATCCTGGTAAATCTCTTCCAAACCATCTCCAGCTTAATAACATCCTTCCTGTAACTGGCAACCAGAATTGGACACTGTATTCCAGAAAAGGCCTGACCAATGTCCTGTACAACCTCAACATGACTTCCCAACTCCTATACTGAAAGGACTGAGCAATAATGGCAAGTGTGCTAAATGCTTTTTTAACCACCCTGTATATATGTGATGCAAACTTCAAAGAATTATGTACCTGAACTCCTAGGTCCCTCTGTTCTGTAATGATATCCAAGACCCTATCATTAATTGTATAAGTCCTACCCCTGTTTGTTGTACCAAAATGCAATTCCTTGCATTTATCCAGATTAAACCCCGTCTGCCATTTTTCAGCCCATTGACCCATTTGATCAAGATCCCCTTGCAATCTTAGAAAACCTTCTTCACTGAGTACTATGCCACCAACTTTGGTGTCATCTACAAACTTACTAATCATGTCTTCTATATTCTCATCAAAATCATTCAAATAAATGACAAACAAAAGAGGATCCAGAACAGATTCCTGTGGAACACTGCTAATAACAGGCCTCCAAGTCTGAAAAACAACACTCTCCTGCTGTTAAGCCACTTTTGGATCCAATTAGCAAGCTCACCCTGAATCCCATGTGACCTAAATTTACTAATTTGCTTTCTCACAGAATGATAATTTGTAATATTGGAGACAGGAGCACATGACTGGCAGGGGACAGACTTAGCAGCATGCCCTCATCCTCTTGGAGGAGGCCATGCTGGCAGTCTATAGTATGGCAATGATAAAGCTGGAATCAAAGGACTGGAAACATAATCTACCTTCTCACATCCTACTTTCCTTCCATCCCACAGTCACAAATTTAGATACTGCAACATGTACCTCTTGCCCCCCATGATGCAGTGCTAGATGGTCAATGTCTGTCCTTTCGTTTCAGCATATACACAAATCACCTAACATCTGACTGCTGCAATGGAAGTTCAGTCTGAAGTCATGAATTCTTAGCTTGTGTCATATAGGATCAGCTGCTATAAAGGTTATGGATAACAGAGCTCAAAGAGACTATTAGCATCTCACAGCAGTCCAACAATCTGTGCACCAGCAGGATATCAGAATTATTAATATACTTCCCCAGGAAGTGACAGAGACTCTGCAACACAACAGCATCTCATCAAGGGAGGACATGTCAAAGACCCTGGTCTTAATTTTCAAATCCTGACGAGCCATAGGTGAGGTGCCAGAGGACTGGAGGACTGTTAACATTGCCCTGTTATAAAGAGGAAGGGATGGGCCAGGAAATTACAGTTTTTGACATAGTTGATTAACTTTTTTTGAGGAGGTAACCAAGGGTATTGATGATGGTAATGTATTTGATGTGGTCCAGGTGGATTTTAGCAAGGCTTTTGATGAAGCTCTTTTATGGCAGACTGGTTAAGAAACTAAGAGCCCATGCCTTTAAAAGAGGCACGTTGGATCCTAAATTGGCTAAGAGGCAGGAAGCAGAGAGTGATGGTAGGGGGATGTTTCATTGACTAGCAGGAGCTTCCTGTGGGTTTTGCAGGGCTTGGTGCTGGGGCTATTGTTGTCTGTGGTATCTATTAATAATTTGCACTTACTTATGTAGGATTCATGATCAAAACAGTCTTGGACAATATAAAGATTGGTAGGCTGGTCAGTAGTAAGGATGGTAGCCATAAACTGCAGGTGGATCTTCAAGGGACTGGTCAGGTAGGGAGGGTAGTGGCAAGTGGAATTCAAACCAGGAAAGTGTAAGGTAATGTACTAACAATGCAAAGGATTGCACAATGAACATTAGGATTCTGCAAAGTACTGAAGATCAGGGGTACCTTGATGTGCATATCCATAGATCTCTGTAGTTAACAGGGCAGGATGACAAGCTTATTGAGAAAGCATAGGGGATGCATGCCTTTATTAGCCAAGGCATAGAATACATGTCTGCTAGGCCACAACTGAAATACTGCAATTCTGGTCAACATTATAGGAAGAATCTGATTGCTGTAGAGGATCTGCAGGGGAGATTGACTACAATGCTGTCTGGGCTACGAGGAAAAATTTGCTGGGCTACAGCTGTTTTCCTTTTGAATAGCAAAGCTGGACAGAGGACCTAATAGAGGTTTATAAGATTGAATGGCATGGATAGGATGGCACATTTTCCATTAGTCGAGAAGCCAATAATAGATGGGCATAAATTTAGGGTAAGAGGTAGAAGGCTACAAATTATAGTTGAGGAGACAGTTTTTCCACTAAGGATGGTGGGAATCTGGAACTCCGTGCCTGAAATTATGGCCGTGAAAATTCTCAACAATCAAGCGGCATTTAGATATTTACTTGTGTTGCCGTAGCCTCCAGGGCTATGGGTCAAAAGTGATATCTTTGTTGACTAGTGCAGACATGATGGGCCTCCTTTTCTGTTGTAATGTCTGAGCCTTGGATGCACTTTGGGCCATTAGCAGCTGCATCATTGCATCCAACCACAATCTGAAAGCTCATGGCTCTGCATATGCCCCCACTCTGCTATCAAGCAGTGAATCAACTCTGCTTCAATGAAAATAGCAGGAAGGCATTGTAGGAGCATGACTGCACAAAAATGAGGTGTCAATCTGAAGAAGCCACAACTTGCATGCCAAACGGGGGAAGCAGCATGCAATAGACAAGACAAAGTGATACCACAACCAATAGAACAGATCTAAACTCTACAGTCCTGCCACTATTTCAGTTGTGAATAGTAGTGGACAATTAATCAACTAATAGGGGGATGAGGGTTCCACCAATATGTCTATACTCAATGATGGAGAAGCTTAAAACATCAATACAGGTACAATTACAACATTTAAAAGGCATCTGGACGGGTGTATGAATAGGAAGGGTTTAGTGAGATATGGGCCAAATGCTGGCAAATGGAACTAGATTAATTTAGGATATCTGGTCAGCATGGACAAGTCAGACTGCAAGAGTCTGATTCCATGCTGCGCATCTCTATGACTATGACTATGACTAAGAGTTGAGGCTTAAGCATTTTGTATTCATCTTCAACCACGCGTGCCAAATGGATAATCAATCTCTGCTTCTTCCTAAACTTTCCAGCGTCACAGACGTCGGTTTTCAGTCAATTTGATTCACTCCATGTGATATCAAGAAACTGCTGAAGGAATTGTATACTGCTAAAGGAATGGGCTTTAATTCCACACACCTAATCAAGTTGTTTCAATATGCTGCAGTTCAGGCATCTAATAATATGAAAAAATTGTGCAGGTATGTTCTGTACACACAGAGCAGGACAGATCCAACCCTGACCAATTACTGACCTATCCATATACTCTTTGTCATCATCATCATCCTAGATGGGATCATCAGTATTATCACTTGCAAAGGAATAACCTGCTCACTGATGCTCAGGTTCTCCTGGGGTCATTAAGCTCCTGACTCATTACAGCCTTGGCACAAACATGGACAATAGAGCTGAACTCCAGAAGTGAGGTGAAAGTAACTGCCCTTGACATGAAGGCTGCATTTGACTACATGTAGGAGCACTGGCAAAACTGGAGTCACTGTGAGTTGAGGGACACACCTCCACCGAATAGAGTCACACCTCTAGAAAGATGGTTGTGATTGGGCGTCTATCATCTCAGTCCAAGGACATCACTACAGCTCCCCCATCATCAGCTGCTTCACCTCAATGTGAAATCAGAAGTGGGAACATTTGCTGATGACTGCATAACGTTCAGCATCATTCGGAACTCTGATACTGAAGCAGCCCTTTTCTATATAAACATCTAAGCTTGGTGTAGTAGAAAGTATGTATAACTTACACCAGTTCCAGGCAATAGTTATGTGCAATAAACAAATCTAATGTTTACTGGAACCACTATTGCTGAATCCCCACGACCAAAATCCTGCTGGTTATCGTTGACCAGAAAGTGAACTGGACCATCCATTTAAATACTATGGCTACAAGAGCACGTAAAAGGCTAGGAATTCTGCAATGAGTAACTAACTAACCTCCTGTCTGCACAATGTCTTTGCACAAACTACAAAGCACAAGTTAAGACTGTGACGGAATATTTTCTCTTGTCGGGATGGGTGCACTCAATAAGCTGAACTTCCTTCAGGTCAAAGAAGCCCACTTGATTGGGACTCCATATACCATCCTCAACATTCACTCACCAGTGGAAGCAGTATGTAGCATCTGCAAGATGGACTGCAGCACCTCACCAAGCCTCTCTTTCTTTTTGTTTGACAGCATCTTCCAAACCCACAAATACTACCACCTTGAAGGACACTGTACGTCCATGGGAATACTACACCTGAGTCTCCCTTCAAGCCACACACCTATCCTTTCTTGGAACTATATCAGTGTTCCTTCAATGTCACTGGGTCAAAACTCTGAAATTCCCTTACTTAACAGCACTTTTGGGTGCCCCTACATGTCAAAGACTGAAGCAATTCAAAACGGCAGCTTGCCACAACCTCCTCTAAGGCTATTGGAGATGGGCAATAAATGCTGGTCCAGCAAATAATGCCTACATGCCATGAACAAATGATTAAAAATCAGCTGACAGCAAAGGCAAGGATCTTCCGGATGTGCACAGCTGAGTAAAAACACGACAGATGTATTTATTTTACTGTGCCATTGATGGAATATTACTATCATAATTAAGATTCCCGGTTCTCCAAAAGGAGACAGTGTCAGTGATTTGAGTAAGTATAAAAGAGGCAAATGATTAACAGGCTGAATAAACCAAGGGTCACCTCACCAGAGACTGGAATGCAAGTTTGATTGCTGCCTAGCAGTGTAGGGTGGTGTGACGGAGCTGAATTAACCACCAGAGCTACAGTCATTAATCTAAGGGATTTCGATTTGTGCATTTTAATTTCATTTTCTCACTCTGTAGGAATAACAACAACCCCAGCCTGGAAACAGGAGCCAGCAATCATCAATGTCTACTGCTAAACAAAGACATAAATGAGACAAAAAGATGCAATCAATTCAAAAGAGAGAGGCTTGATTTGAAGGATGGTGCTCAGGGAAACACACGTGGGTGCAGATATTTAAATTGTCTCTTCTACTGTACAACATCTTTGTGATGAATGGTCACCTCAGCAGATGTTAGAAGAAAATCATACGTGTGACTCATGAGAGAGTGGTGCACATGGGGTTCACAGATGAGAGATTTGATAGAGGTGCTCAAAATCATTTGGGGTTTAGACAGAGTATGTAGAAATTGTCAGTGGTTGGAAGGGTTACAAATAGCAATATAAGATCATAGAATCATAGAATCCCTACAGTGTGGAAACAGGCCCTTTGGCCCAACAAGTCCACATCGATCCTCAGAGCATCCCATCTAGACCCATCCCCCTATAAACCACCTAATCGACACATCCCTGAACACTACGGGCAATTTAGTATGGCCAATCCACCTAACCTGCCCATCTTTGGCCTGTGGGAGATACCGGAGCACCCGGCGGAAACCCACACAGACACGGGGAGAACGTGCAAACTCCACACAGACAGATGCCCAAGGGTGGAATTGAACCCGGGTCCCTGGCGCTGTGAGGCAACAATGCTAACCACTGAGCCACCTGCCACCCACAAGGTGAATAACAAAAGGAGATGAGAAATGTCTTTTATAAAGTTAATAAGATAATGTTTTGAAATTGTCTCTTTCCATCTGGATATAAGGCCCATGTGATTTGCATTACTATAGGAATGGGCTTTAGCCAAGGAAGAGTTCAGAGAAGACCTCTGTAGTATTAACTGACAGGGTTTCCTAGATGTCATTGAACCTGACAGATGAATTAGTTGCAATAATCTGAGAGAAACGGGAGATGGAGGCAGTCGTCCTTCATCTAAGGCAGAGAAAATGCTGACCTAATTGTTCATGCAGAATACATGTGAGAGCTTGAACTTAGATCAAAGAGACAGAATTTAAAGCTGGAAAATTCACCTTGCCTGGGCTGGGGAGAAGGAATCTCCAGTATAATTCTGTCACAGTGAATGTTAACTTTTAAGGTTAAAAGCTACGTGGTTGGAAAAGAGAAAAGCAGCTCATGGGAACTGAGGATAATGTGGGATTGGCTCGTGTCAAACTTAAGCATAAGCATGGTAGGAGTTTTCTGATCATTTTAAAAGTTAACTGGGAAAACATTTCTGTTGTTTAAAGTATACATTGCCTACTAAATAGTGGTTAGTCAGTTGTGCTTTTCAATTTGTTTGCTACAGTGAAAGTCGTAAAAATTTAAACATGTCGTGACATTTCCCTAGCCAGTCACCAGAATTTTAAATACTGTTTTTAAAGTTCAGATCTCTACAAGGATTGTGACATTTTATGCAGTTAGCGGTTATGACCTTAGGTGCTGGAAGTGTGATGGAGGAAAATTCCATTGTGATTTTGCAAAGGAAATTGAATAAGTACCTGAAGACTAGGAAATTGTAAAAATAGAAGGAAAAGTGGGGTACTGGGACCGATTGAGTTGCTATTACAGAGAACTGGCACAGGTATAATGGGCTGAATGGCTTCCTTCATTGAGTCTAACTTGACCGAATTTGAATTTAAATGCGATTTTTCTTCGTAATGGGATTCACGGAGCAGAAATAATAGGGTTGCAGAAATGAGACTGTGATAGGGAAGCAGAAGTAAAAGGTCAGTGACCCCAGCTGGACTTGGGAGTGGACACAGAATGTGGAAGAAACCAGCGAGTCCCAGATCTCCAGCACACATAAGTAGTTTTTGAGGTAATGTGTTGGACACCATTTCATCTCACAGTGGGGTGCTGGGTTTCAACAGCGGAGTTGTGTATTCAAATCCATGTAGCAGCAATGTCTTGGATTTTTATGAGAGAATCCAGAATGCAGGCTGTAGCATAAACCGATACATCGAGGTCCCTTGGAAGACATAATACAGACAAGTTAGAATGCTCAATTGGTAGGAAATTTCAAGGACATCAGGTTAGACAATTTGACCTTTATGATATATGGTTAACTTTTTTGTGGATTTCAGCTTTGATTTTAACTGAAATCTTTCAATAAATAATTACTTTTTAAAATCTTTCACTCATGGACACCCACTCACTTTGTACGTTTTCTGTTCTTTGTTTTCCATGCCCATTCTGTACATTCAAATTAACTCATCCTTGTCAAGCTCCCAAATGTTATTAATATTTCTTAAATTGCTCATAACTAGCACAAGATTAGTCCAGTGCAAGTGTTGTACCACTGTTCCCTTCCAACCCATGTAACTTGCTCCAACTCCATGACACTTGGATTAGAGATACATGTTACAGGTGAAGACATGTACTAGCATTTTCTGCTTTCATACTTTCAGAGAAGATCACTAACAATAATTGTTCTACCAGCCATGCACAAATTACGCCTTTTTTACACTGTAAAATGTCTTGGTGGTTCACAGGAGCATTCATCAAATTAAGATGTATACTATGTAATATCAAAGACGTAAGAGAAAAGGTAACAAAAAGATTTGATGAAAGAGGCAGCTTTTAAGGAGTCCAAGTTCTGGAACAGTCCTTCCCTCAATCATCTTATCTTCACTTTTGTCTCTCCTCCCTAAAGATGTTCCTTTATCCTTCCTCTTTGACCAAGATTTCTACCACTTGTCCTCAGCTGATGAAAGTTGGTGACGATTTCGTTTACTAGTCACTTCTGTGAAATGCTTTGAGATGCATTACATTGCTGCATTAAAGGCACGATATTAATTCAAGTTGTTGAACATGGATAGTATAACTATTACAAGTAATAATCGTCCTTTAAAACCGAGAGAGGTAAAGCAATCCTTTACAATAGCATTAGTACTGTAACCTTTATTTTGTCGTCTATTTATATGCCAATATTTGAAACTAGTTGGCAATTATAGTCCTAGAATTTGCCATTTTAAGTATTTAATTAACAAGCAAAGATAAGTCATTTCCACACTGCACTGCAAACATATTTCGACTGCAGTAGTACAATCTGCTTACCTCCCTCTATATTAAAAGGCATTAACCATACATTCACCCCATTGCTGAGAAGTTATCAGTCATAAAACATCTTGCTGATTTTGTGAATGTGTCGTTTTTGACTGTAGATTTCAAATTCTTGTGATGCAATGTTAGTGTTCTTACTTTTTAGACCAGAAGGTCTGGGTTCGGAGGTCTCACCAGCTATGAATGTGAGTCGCAGGAGTTGATTTTTTAAAAAAAATTAGGAAGTTAGCTTTAAAATCTCTGTGGGGAGGAAAGAAGGAGAAGTATGGTGGAAATTAGATATTTTGGGTGGGAGAGCTAACCTAGGTGAGAGACAAGTTGGGAGAGTTGAAGGTCAATCTCTGTCAGGCATCACTGACTGAAAGGCAGATAGAAGCAGTGAAGAGAGGCTCCAATAATCTACCTTAGATACACAACACCCACACAGAACTGTTTGAAAGTTGGGGTGAGGAGTGCAATCCAGCAGTTTGGTCTTCAAAGGTAACGGGATGATACACAGCAGATGGTACCAGTGTTGATCCCTAGTCTGGCCTGATTAAGCTAAGATCTTACAAGGAACAAAAACAAAGTTGCTGGAAAAGCTCAGCAGGTCTGGCAGCATCTGTGAAGGATGAAACAGAATTAATGTTTTGGGTCCGGTGACCCTTCCTCAGAACAGTTCTTCACAGATGCTGCCAGACCTGCTGAGCTTTTCCAGCAACTTTGTTTTTGTTCCTGATTTACAGCATCCATAGTTCTTTTGGTTTTTATTAAGATCTTACCAGGATTGGAAACCCTATTTCTGACCCACCATTGAACAAAATTAATATATATTTATCTTCCCCTGATTTTTCTAAGCAATCTTTCAATGAAGGATTCTATTGAACTTATGCAGAAGCTATGTCCCCTTTTTTAAACTTCCTACAGTTAGTTAAGGTTAGTATTTAAATGTTCCAAAGCTTCTCTGGAAAGCTATGGAGAGAATGCAGGGGTGAAAGGGGAGGGTGAGGTAAGTGAGTGGAGTGACAGGTTGGTAGGCATGTAATGTGTAGATGTATTGGGGATAATCTGTCTGTATTGGGGATAGTTGGACTGAGTTATAGTTTGGGCAAGTTGGTGAGTGTAGTGAGGAGGCTGATTGGAGGATTAACAGGTAGTTGGCATGCCAATTGTAGAGTCTAATTCCAAGGTAAGTTTTTCCTATCTAACATTTTCCTGCGTAACAATTCAGGGAAGTAAATTGAAACTGTATGAAGTCTTCAACTTAATTCACAATCAGGTGGTGTTTTGGAAGATTCTGGCAAATCAGAAGTTCAAACTTCTCAGGAGGTTTCTAAGAAGTGAAATGTCTTGCATGTTCTGGTTTAGGGAGCAGAAAACAATCCTTGGTTTTCACTCATGACCTTTACCTAGTGAATATAACTGGAGAAAAGCTTGTGTGTGTGTGTGTCTGTGTGTGTATCCCTCAGGTGAAACCACATTACAATGCTTACGAACAGATCTAGTAACAACCAAATAGCTTCTGCCAGTGGGCCTTCACCCCAGCGTGAATAAGTGCCTTCAGCAGGGAACCTTGTGGGTGGGTGGTGGTGGTGGTGAGGGGTGGAATTAGCATACAGGACAACTGAAAGTGATGGATCATGTAATCCAAGGAAACTGTTAACTTTTATGCAGTTCAAACATTTGAAACAGCGAAGTATGAAGTCAGTGCATGCTTTCATCACTAATTCCATTGCTCACAATGTAACTTACTCATAATGTAACTTACTCATAAATAGAAATGGTCCTGTTGATGATTTACACCATCGACTATTATCTACATTTTATATTAACCCCTGCAATTTATGTTGCAACAGTATGAGACATTTATCCTTGGATGCGGTCTGTTTTATTAGGTTGTGGTCACCATAAAAAGGTCACCTGTTTAATGTGGAACCCTGGACAAATACTTGCTGGGGATTTCCTCTGGGACTGTGCCAATATTTGCTGGACATCACCTCAAGGAGAATGCCAATATTTATGCAGGAACCCTGGGAGTATGCCAGTATTTGCTGCAGATCTCCTCTGGAAGTGTATCAATATTTATATGGGAACTCTTGGACTGTGCCAATATTTGCCAGAAATGTAATTTGGGTATATGCCAATACTTGCCAAGAATCTCCTCCCAGGTGAGTGCCAATATTCATGAGGTGTGACCTACATATAAAAGTTTGGAGCATGGCTGAAGTGGTATTTGAAACTGCACATTAGAGAGTCAACGGTAATTACAACATAATGCACTTCGTGTAGATATACAGCAGGAATGGTCCGATGTTCGATTTCTGATCTAAGCTTAACTCAGCCAAGAGGCTGGACTGGTACTGTAATTGACTTCCTGCTCCTGATTTTCACCTGGTAATGCATGCTAAAGTCATGTGCAAAGGTGGGTGGACATTATTTGAGCACAGAATTAAAACTAGCTGTGGTCTTTCCTAAAGGGAAATAGCACATCAACATTCTGCCTACGCACTCATTTAGCCAAGCAACCAGATTGTGGATCTATAATTCAGCACCAGCCATTGAGCTCAGGTGAGTGGGCTGAAAGGACAGGGAAAATGATGAGAGTGAGGGAAGAACTGAAAAAGCCTAACTATATTTTTCCAGCAGACACAAAGCTTTAATGCAATCCCCTCCCTGAACACTCCTTGAAAACCTAATCATATTCAAAATGACAATTCTCCTTCACATGTATTCCCCTTCAGTGGGTTCTGTGCTGCACTCCAGTGCTGCTCACTGTTATATTTTCTGGTTTCCCTGCTTGGTAATATGCAGAAGCCCTACAGGGAGAGTGGAAAAGAGCAGCAAAGCTAACCGGGCTTTACCTTGCTGAATGAATAAAACAAATCACGCAGCATACTGCATTACCACATGACCTGCTGCTTGAACTGAACAGTTACAGCAGCTGCTCTAACCCTCCATAGGGTGAATGCTGCCATGGTCTTACTGCCAACCTCTTGTTAGTTTCAGAGGCTGTGTACTTTTCCCCTCCCCTAGCTAGGGGTGTGATTTTTCAGGGCTGGTCATGATGATAAACAGGACTTCAACAGCTTGTGAATACAGATCACTCCATTGACAATCAATTCACCTCTACTATACAATTACCTTTCTTTCTCAGCTTTCTAGTAGTTCTGATCCTCTGACATCTGGTACAATTTTTATTCATTTGTGGGTATGTGTGCATTGCTGGCTGACAAGCATTTATTGCCCATTCATAATTGCCCTTGAAGATATTAGTGAGCTGCCTTCTTGAACCACAGCAATTCATGTCTGTGGGATGACCCACAGTGCTGTTAGGGAGGGAATTCCAGGATTTTCATCTAGCAACAGTAAAGGATTGACTATATATTTCCTAGTCAGGATTGGGAGTGGCTTGGAGGGGAACTTGCAGGTGGTGGTGTTCCTATATATCTGCTGCCCGTGTTCTTCTAGATGGAAGTGGTTGTGGGTTTGAAAGGAGCTGTCTACGGATCTTCGAATTTCTGCAGTGTATCTTATATAGACTACTATCACTGAGCATCAGTGGTGGAAGGAGTGGATGTTTGTGGGTGTGGCACTAATCAAATGGGCTGCTTTGTCCTGGAAAGTGCCAGGCTACTGGGGACTATTTTGGCATTTGGTGTCAGGAATTGAGTTACTTGCCACAGTATTCAGAGCCTCTGACCTGCTGTTGTAGCCACTGTTTATCTGGCAAGTCCACTTGAGTTTTGCATCAATGGTAATCCCCAGAATTTTGATAGTGGGGGAATTCAGTGATGGTAGCACCACTGAATATCAAGGGGTGGATTGGAGATGGTCACTGCCTGGCATATGTGTGGCAGAGATGTTACTTGCTACGCATCAGTCTTAGCCTGGATATTGTCCCAATCTTTATTGCATTTGAACAGGAACCATTTCAGTATCTGAGGAGTCATGAATGGTGCTGAACATTGCACAATCATTGGCGAACATCCCCACTTCTTACCTTATGATGGAGGTGAGGTCATTGATGAAGGTGTAGATGGTTGGGCCAAGGACACTATCCTGAAGAAGTACTGCAACGATGTCCTGGAGCTGAGATGACTGACCTCCAACATCCACAACTATCCTCCTATGTGCCAGGTATGACTCTAAGCAGCTTGAGAGTTTGCCACATCATACCCATCAATTCCAGTTTTGCTAGGACTCCTTGATGCCACACTGTCGAATGTGGCCTTGATGCCTAAGGTTATCACTCTTACCTCACCTCTGAAATTCAGCTCTTTTGTCCATGTTTGAACCAAGGCTGTAATGAGATCAGGAGCTGAGTGGCCCTGGCAGAACCCAAACTGGGGGTCAGTAAGCAGGTGCTGCTTGATAGCACTGTTGATGACATCTTCCATCACTTTACTGATGATCTAGAGTGGACTGATGGAGCGGTAATTGGCCAGGTTGGATTTGTCTTGCTTTTTGTGTAGAAATCATACCTGGGCAATTTTCCACATTGTCATTTGATACCAGTGTGTTGTAACTGCACTGGAAGGAGCTTGGCTGGTGGAATGGAAAGTTCTAGAGCACAATTCTTCAGTACTATTGCCAGAATGTTGTCTTGATGTCATGTGAAGTAAACTGAATTGGCTGAAGATTGCTGTGGATATCTGTGAAGCTGTCCTCTTCAGTGAGTTGTTTAATTGTTAACCGTCATTCACAACTGTACGTGGCAGGATGCAGAGCATAGATCTGATCTGTTGGTTGTGGGATCGCTTCGCTCTGTCAATCACTTGCTGCTTATGCTGTTTGGCATATAGTAGTTTTATTTAGGAGCTTCACCGGGTTGACACCTCATTTTTAGGTATGCTGAGTCCTACTCCTGGCAATGTCCTCCTGCATTCTCCACTGAACCAGGGTTAATTCTCTGGCTTGATGGGAATGGTTGAATGGGATATGCCAGGACACATTGCAGATTGTGCTGGAGTACAATTCCGCTGCTGTTAATGATTCTCAGCACTCCATGGATGGCTAGTGTTGATAATGTCAGATAACTCAATGGAAGGTATCCTCACTGAGAGGACGGGACTTTGTCTTGGCTCACTGAGGAGTTCCTCTCCTCCAAACATGTCCAATGTTACTGGTTTCTTCGGCTATTGTCCTGAATAGCATGTTGTGCTATAGTTCTTTGTCTAATATTACACCAAAATCACAATTCTTTACCTTGAATCCAGAATTTGCCAATGGACATAAGCTAATAGAGCCAAGTCAGATCTTGTCCTCCTCCAATGTCCAAGCACTGAAGCACGCTATTTGGCTCACTGGGTCTTTGCTGAATCTTTGAAAAGAACTTTATAAAATTTGACTTCCCATGCACACTCATTTCCCATGACACCAGGTTTGTACTGAATCTGCCTTCACCACTCCTGGAGACAACCCACCTGAGATTACAACAATTTGCTTCATTTACAACAAGAGAAGTCTCTCTTGTTGTAGACCGGGGGGTGTGGGGGGTGGGGAGGTGGTGGGGGTACAGAAAATGACCTTGCCTTGAGACCTTTTTCCTATGGAAACAGGAAAACAATTCTCCTCTCTACCCTCTCCAAAGTCTTTTCATCCTTCCCGAAGTGTAAACTGTGCTCAAGAGCAAGAATTATATGTTCAACTCACCACTCTCTAACCTAGGGCATCTAATCTACCATCAGCTCCATGACTATAAGCCTCTATTGAGGCAGGCTAATTCCATATGACCAGGAAAGATGCCTGAGGTCTTTTGTCTTCATTGGCTCAGTACCACACTGGTTAATATACTTTTACTGGATTATCAGACCATCAGAGGCTGATGTTTTCATGTATAGCTTTTATTTTCACCATAGTGCAAAATTATGGTGAAGGACTGTCAAATTAATGGTGGAGAACACCAAATACAT
>NW_025968116.1:0-7015 GCF_021869965.1 Rhincodon typus
AACTTCTGCTTAAACCTGTAACTTCATTCAAAACAGCACCATCCAGCTGGAATCTTCACTCCTTCTGATAGCTGTGCTTCCAAAGCTTAACAAGCAATACTAATTCAAGGCTTTGTTGTCACTCAGAAACCATTTCCTACATGAAAGTTCGGATATGTAAACACGTACATTTGATATCTAAAGCACTGGAGGAAACTGATCTATCACTGGTCGAGTTTTCATGACAATAAGCATACAACTAAAAAGCAATGGTCCAAATCTTCTGATAGTATCAAAAACTTTATTTCTGACCCCAGTCAAGATTTAAAAAAAATGCACACTTACCTTTTGAGGAGTTCTCAGTATGAACTTCCAGTTCAAGAGACTTTCCAGCTGACGCAGTCTAGTCCAGGCAAGGAATCCTTACAGCTAGCAATAGACTGGATTGGTGCTGAAGCCATGTCCCCTTTCTTCAACACTACTTTTTGTACTCAATGATTTAAAGGTTTCAAGCACATTTTAAACATGCTGAGACAGTGGTTAATGGAGTGGAGTGCCACATGAGCAAATGCATACAGGTACCAAGTAGGTGGGGGCTAAAGCTGTAGATAAGCAGGTGTCAAGGAGGGGGTAAATATGAATCACTGGGAGGTCACAAGCTTGCCAGGAGTTAGGGCAGGCTTTAATGTGTCCAACCTTTCCTGGCTATCTGTTCAACTAAGCCAGTCAGAAGCCTCAAACATTTAATTCATAGTTGGAGACTTTGTTGGAGGAGATGAGGATTATCAAGCACCAGGTAATTTGCCTAGCTGAGTTTCAACATTCCATGTAGTAAACGCATTGGAACTTTTCACTTGGTCTTGATGCAGATCTTCAAGAGCACCTTGAAGATTATCCGGAAACTGGAAGATCTGAGCAATTGTTGTTGAATTTGAACCAGTCAAGCTCCAATTTAAAACTCTGCACACTGCAATATCACTCTATTGTGACAACTTGACATTTTTCTAATCATGACCATACATCTTCACCCAAATAAAAGGGGTAGTGGGTGGAAAGGGTAATGGGCAGCAATAATTCACCAAAAAA
The DNA here is from genome assembly GCF_021869965.1 of Rhincodon typus. Lineage (NCBI taxonomy): Eukaryota > Metazoa > Chordata > Chondrichthyes > Orectolobiformes > Rhincodontidae > Rhincodon > Rhincodon typus. The sequence goes on from NW_025968116.1 coordinate 1,066, forward strand.
AAAAGTGACACCCAAAGTGCTCAGTCCTCTAGTGAGGGAAGTCTTCTAAATGGCTCTTTCAATCTCCTTCAAAAAATAATTAAATCTCATTCTACGTAGGATGTGGAGTCGCCAATCATCAAAAATCGCATCCTCAGTTCAACGTGCACAAATAGAAGTACAAACAGATCGGTCACTACAGTAGGATTCAGTAGAAAAAAAGATGCGGTATGGAATAGCTGATCCACAACTATATGATCGTAACGCAATATTTAAAATCACACAAGACTAATGGCTGTAGCAAGTAGTCTGATCTTCCATTTAGGCAAGAAAACGAAAAGGTAAAGAGAGGAACATTAAAAATTTGAAGGATTAGTTTGTATTTGAATTGTGTTTAAATCGGTCAGAATTAAGGGTTCCAATTTGGTTCTTTCCCCTTCTCCATTGATGCAGGCAGAATATTTCTCTGAACTCCCAACAGACAGCCTTGCCGTCAGGGCAGCCAACTCAGCACTACAGGAATGACGTAACACTTGCAGCCAGCTGACCAATTGCATCCTGCCGGCCTCCAGCAGCCGAAATATCAATTCATATTTATCCCAACGGAATCACAGGACAGTAAACTGGCTTAAATCACTGCTACATATCTGGTTACTTCAAAGTGTAGGCTGCCACATCAAGGGCACTCTGAAGAAACTAAAACAGGTGAAGCTATAGGGAGAGAACCTACCAGAGTTTAAATGCGCTCTTAAAAATCTGCCACTAAACCAAGGAAGCATTCCTGGAGGCTTTTATAATTAATCCCTAGAGAAGAGAGTGGAGTGGGTTGGGGAGGTCAGGGACGCGGGGGTTTGTCAATACATACAACTGCATCACACCAATGTACTGCTTATTACGACATGCGTCAGCAATACATTCACGTTCAGAGTGAAGGACAAAGGGATGAGAGCGCAGCCTGTGTGGCTGTCTGCAACACTGTTAGAGGGAGAAGCGAGAATGACCGAAGAAAGAAAGAAAACGTTCCGGCGGACAGAGGTTCCTGTTGCAGCTGTTGCAGTCACTAGCCAACAAAGACCTTATTAACAGGACAAAAGGCTAAAAAGAAAAGCTGCCACAATTCACTACCTCAAAACAAAAAAGGATACCCTATGAAATACAGGGAAGAGAAGAGAGCTTTATTTCCTTCTGTTGTGATGCTGATTCTGCCAAAATAAAAAGCTCATCACTGAAGCTTTCCATCTCATCAGTGAGAGAAAGAGAGCGCTCTCCGGCAATCTCTCCTTCTCCAATCCTTCCCCCCCTCCCCTTGGAGCAATCAACGGATTATTGCTAACTGTGCGGGAGGCAGCCTGCAGCTGCTGCGTCTACTGGTGGAGAACTGGCTAGTTAAGCTACTGACTGCAATGTGCTGTTCATAGCTGATTTTAAATCAGCCGATCTTGGCAGAGAGTGAAACAGACTAGAGAGCGTGGATACACTGAGAAAGAAAGATCGACTGCAGCAGCAAAAAGGTGGGGAATAAACAACAAAAAAAATCTACATAATTCGCATTGCCTGGATTCTACACGAGCGATGGAGCTTGCTCAACAGCTTTCTCAACTCAGAGGACAAACACCACGACTGTTGATGGCGCTACTCTCTGGGGTAGAGAGGATGCATGCACCTGCATAGCCGATTGGGCCTCACCTCTGTTGGTCCTTTCTACTGTTTGGATTTACTAGGAGCCATTTTGTGATTTTTTTTTTTATTTAAGGATGATGAAGGAAAAATAGCACTAGTATCTAGTGCAAGAAAAAAAAGGAACTGCACTCTTGTAGAGGTAGGTGTGACAGGCCGTCCTCATTGCATCTTTCTCTTCCCCCACCCCGTACCCCTCCCTCTCTCATTGTCGATGGCTAAAGGCACTGGTTGCCTGCTGTGCCGGGGTAGAGCCGATTTTCAAATCAGTGCCGAACCCAGACTATGGTGAATTATGAATGTGCCACATCATGAATCTCTTGTGGCAGGTAACTGTGCATCACACCTGGAATGCTGCCCTGGTTCTTCTCGTCTACCTCACGGTACGGATGTGGAGTGTGTGCGAAGCGTCAAACAGAGAACAGAGTTGCCCAGTTATCTGCTCCTGCAGTAATCACTTCAGCAAAGTCGTCTGCACTCGCCGTGGTCTCAAAGAGGTCCCTCAAGGGATCCCTTCTAATACCCGGTACCTCAACCTTATGGAGAACAATATCCAGCTCATTAAGGCAGACACATTCCGACACCTGTACCACATGGAGGTCTTGCAACTCGGCCGGAATTCCATCCGGCAAATAGAGGTTGGTGCATTTAATGGATTGACGAGCCTGAACACACTGGAGTTGTTTGAGAACAGGCTGACTGTGATACCAAGTGGCGCATTTGAGTCCTTTTCAAAGCTGCGTGAATTGTGGCTCAGGAACAACCCCATTGAAAGCATTCCATCATACGCTTTTAACAGGGTGCCATCACTGCTGCGTCTGGATTTGGGAGAGCTTAGAAAATTAGAGTACATCCTGGATGGTGCTTTTGAGGGCTTAATTAACTTAAAATACCTTAACCTAGGGATGTGTAATCTGAGGGATATGCCTAATCTCTCACCACTGGTGAGGCTGGAGGAATTGGAAATGTCTAGCAACCACTTCCCAGCAATTAAACCAGGATCATTTCAGGGGCTAAAATCACTAAAAAAGCTCTGGCTTATGAACTCGCAAGTAAATCTGATTGAACGAAATGCTTTTGATGACCTCACTGCATTGGTGGAGCTAAATCTGGCCCATAACAACCTTACTTCGCTGCCACATGATCTGTTTGCACCACTGAAGTACCTTGTGGAGTTGCACCTACATCATAATCCATGGAATTGTGACTGCGATATCCTCTGGCTTGCCTGGTGGCTGAGGGAGTACATCCCCACAAACTCTACTTGCTGTGGCCGGTGCCATTCCCCACCTCACATGAGGGGGAAATACTTGACCGAAGTAGACAAGGCCACTTTACAGTGCTCAAGACCAGTCATTGTGGAACCGCCACAAAACCTAAACATCTCCGAAGGGAGAACAGCCAAATTGAAATGTCGAACATCTTCCATGTCATCCGTCAGGTGGTTATTGCCGAACAACACGGTATTGAGTCATGGATCGACACATCCGCGTATATCAGTATTTAACAATGGAACCCTATACTTCTTGCATGTCTTAATAACAGATGCTGGTACCTACAAATGTATGGTCACTAATGTGGAAGGAAATGCTGATGCATCAGCCTTCCTGAGAGTAAGCATGGCAGAGATCAACACATCAAATTACACCTACTTTTCAACAGTTACCGTGGAAACGACACCCGACACCGTTAGGACTAAAGTACCACCGTTTCTGTCGACCCCACCCACTTACAAGCCAGCATTCATCTCCACTCCCACAGTGCTGTTACAGAGTGCAAGAAATCCAAAAACAGTGCCAGTGATCCCCACGTTGGCCACCATGGACACGACCCGCACCAGCCTAGACGAGGTTATGAAAACCACGAAAATCATCATCGGCTGTTTCGTGGCGGTGACGCTGCTGGCAGCTGCCATGCTTATAGTGTTTTACAAACTTCGCAAACGGCATCAACAACGGAGCACGGTGGCGGCAGCCAGGACTATAGAGATCATTAATGTGGGCGAGGACATCACACCATCAGAAGGAGCAGTCGTAGTGCCCTCAGTTCACGACCACATGAACTATAACACGTACAAACCAGCACACGGGGCTCACTGGACAGAGAACAGCCTGAGTAACTCGCTCCACACTACAATACCTGAACCCTTTATTATACAAACACATACCAAGGAGAAAGTTCAGGAGACTCAGATCTGACTTCTGTACATATATATATATATAATATATATATAATGCAGTAGAATGCACAAGTTGTCAGAATTTTGTAAAAAGTGCAAAACTCAGACTGTTTTCTTGTATATGCTTATATCAAAGCAACCATGGCTGATTTAAAAAAGTGATTATATATATATATATATAAAAATAAACTATTTTCTAACCTGTAACTTATGTTTAAGAAGAGACTAAGCAAGATGCTTTCATGACTTGGGGAAAAGAAATGGGGCCGAACCAATTTAAAAGGGCATTCTGTAATTTTTAAAGCCAATGCTATGAGGATGCAGTAAAACACATTTATACAGAAATTCTTTCTAAGCCCAATACCAGACTTTACAGGTTTATCTTGTAAAAGCACCAATTTGTACTGTGCCAAATGTTAAAAAGGCAATAAAAAAGGGATTTTTTTTGAGAAGAGTTGATTTAATTTATAATGGAAGAAAAAAATCGCCAGACAACCTTTGCATCCCGGTGAAACCAGCGAGGGTTCGTTCCACTACAAGACAACCCTATGTATCTGTACAAACACACACTTCTGCATCCAGTGTTACTGTGAATTCTATAAAATGGTGGAAGTGCAGATGAGTCTGCTAATTACTGTAAGACACAATCTTGCTTTTAGATTGTGTATGCGCGCGTGGTGTATGTGTGTGTGCGGTGCAGTGTATATATATATGGGAGGAACAGGTAGGAGCATTAGTTGATCTGAAAGGCAGTATGGAACTTCTTCAGAAACCACTGCTGACACAGGATTCTGAAAATATCTGCAGTAAACCCAAAGTAAGGGAAAAGGGAGGGGGAGAATCTGGGCGTAATATGAAGCAGTAACCCTTTCACAACTTCTCCAAGAATAGAATGCATTTGTCAAGGCAATGATTTATAAAACATTACGTAATGTTGGCTGTTTCTCAAACCCTGCCTTCTACTTTTCACCATTATAAGTACTTTGTTTTATTGTTGGCAGATTCCAGCTGCAGTATGTCAATTGCACATTGTGAAGGACATTTAGCATTGAAAAGGTTAACTGACACTATATTAAAATTTTCTACTGATCTTCTGTCATTGCCAGTGATTTATTTAAAAACATGATACAATGCCTCAGTACCTGGAAATTAGAGGTGGCGGGGATATTTGCAGGGAGAAAAATGTATCATTTTGAAAACGATTGCCATAAAGAAAATTACAAAAAGCATTCCTACTTGGCTAGGTTAGAAAATTCAGGTTTAAAACTATGGACACATCAATGGTTTAAATGATACATCCCTCAACTCACGTCTGCTTTGGACTAAGAATCAGAAAACTCAATGGTTTGCACCAATTGCTGTAATGTATGAATATCAATCTTTATTCTTGTAAAAGTTATTTGAATTTTACTATTGTAATCCATCAGCTGACTGTGCTGCTAATCCAACATTAGCACGCATAGAGCACTGGCTGGCTAATTATGCATTTTTTAAATGTTGACTGACTGGATTGAAATGGAATTGCTGTTTCATAAACCCACTGGCAGATAGGACAGTAGACACGCATCAAAAGAAATAAATAGTGTTAAACTATTAAATTAGGTCCACAAGAACGATGTTGATTAAGCAACGATTGGTCTTGCATGGTAATCATGAATGTGCCATTGTGTTTTATGCAGAAATCAGGTGGTGGGGTACTGGGAGCTGATGCACCAAGCACTCTAATCAGCTCCAGTTCTGCTACTTCAGCATAGCATACTCTAGAACATTAATCGCTAACATTAGCAGCTGATAGCTGTACTAGTATGTAGGTGCTATGGGCCTTTACTGTGCATTAATTGACATTGATAATTCATTGCAAATTAAAAGTAGCAATCACATCGCTACATCTGATCAAAGATAACATTCAGAGAGCAAAGAATGAAAGTGGATTTGAAATGTGGGCAGTAAAAACAGACATCTATATATTTATCTGTGCACCCCAGTGCCCTGGCAACCTTAAAGAGTTCTATAAGAATAAACCACCCATTACACAAGTAGTTGCCCTTATTTGTAAAAAGTGGTGGTGGTTGGGGGGGGGGGGGGGGGGGGGGGGGGGGGGGGTGGAAAAAAAAA
>NW_025968116.1:7115-25000 GCF_021869965.1 Rhincodon typus
AACTAGAGAGTAGAGGGCGCGTTTTGTTAGGAGGGGGGGGGGGGGGGGGGGGGGGAGTGGGGGGGGGGGGGGGGCGCAGTGATTGCAATGGATAAAAAAAAGTGTACGTAACAGTAGAAATAAAGCACAAAGTGAGACCAGCAGTAGTTTAGTAATACTTAATGTATCGAATTGGTCGACTTGATTTTTGAAAAAAAGTTTCCTAAAATTACTTTTGCCTGTGAAATAGCTTTCACTATGCAACAAGCTTAAAGTCAATGCCGTATTTAACTAACTGTATTCATCAAATTTTTTCAATAAAAGGGAAATTGCCTGACAGTAGTTCTCAAAAAAGTAATCAGACGCAAAAGAATTGACAGCTAATCAATGGACGATATTAGAAGATGTGACTAAAAGCTTAGTAAGACAATTAAGTTTAAAAGGTGGAGGGAGTGTTGGGGAGAGCGACAAAACTATTGATTAACTTTTTAATTTGACAGTTTTGGGGAAGCAGGAGCTTAGGTAGATCAGCAAGCATTGGGATCCCAAGTTTAGGTTACATAGATTCTTCCAAATTAATTAAATCAACCTGCTCAATGAGATTTTAAAAGGTTTTGGTTTATAAAATATAATCAATTTGTAACAGCCAACAGGACATTCTGTGCTTTCAATCCCAACTATTCTTTGATGGTAACTACAGCATTCCCCCAAATGCTACATTAACAGTTAACAATGCATTGTCAATCTATCTCAATCTTTTGACAGCATCTAATATAAATAAACTGTGCATTTGAAGGTCTAATCCTAATCTTACTTTTGAAAAGGATAGGAGAAAGGTACAGAAACAGATAGAAGAGACAGAGATTCATAAACAAGAACCTCTGACTGCCCTGGTCAATTTATTTTTGTATTCAGAAGATTCCGGGACAAACACTATGTTGCAAGCACGACGTGAGGAATTCATCATCAGTTTTCTCTTGTGTGTGCTTCATTTCAAGCATATTGTTTACAAAATTTCATTCAATCTTCAAAATATATACAAGACATCTTGATTTTTCAATCATGAATTTCTGTAGAAAGGCTTCAAAACAATTAGGGCACTTCAAAGCAATTACACACCACTGAAGTAGGCGCAATATATATTAATGAAATGCGATATAACCTTCAATGAATGACAGCCTGGAATTTTTGGGAGACTGGCTTGCCCTTCTGTTTTGGAATCAATATTGAATATTTAATTTCTTGGATACTGAAAATGATTTTCCCTTTAAGAATAGCTGGAAGCTCATTGCATGATCTACAGCTGTCCTTGCCTTGCCAGCACTGGACTTACTGCAGCATCACATTCTGCCAGACCAGGCACAGGAAGCCATTTGCTTGGCTTTTCATTTCAGTGACTCTCGCATAGGTCAAGGAGTCTGTACACAGCTGGCTCACATTAATTTGTAGAGAATCTGTAGTGACTTGTTACTTAATTTGTTATTCATCCACATGATTTTCACTTTACTTCATTAAAGTAAAAAAAAATTGGCTGATTTCCTCCAAAGATTTTCAAATTTGATTCTGAGATTTACTTTGACATTCTGTTCAAGTATGTATTGTTCATAATGCATTTTGTTTTAGTGACACTTGTTTGATTATTAGACAAAAATATCATACCCTGGGTTACAAATTGGTGATGCACAGTTGTTTTAACATAGTATTTACATGAATGCAATGAGTACTTGCATACTGGTTGAATAGCCAGCCATTGCTCAGGTGTAGTCAGGCTGCATTGTGTGTGTGGAAGGGCAAAGGAGAAAAGGAAGAATATGTGTCTGTACTCCCAAACACAGGAGATGCTGTACTTTCATATTTTCTTTCCTATGAGTTATTTTCTCTGCAAGGCTGAGTGATGGAGTTGATTGAAGAGAAGATTTAAATTCTCTACATAGGGTTCTGAACTATGTCATGAGTTGTGTTTAATTTTACTTATTTTTCTCAAATACATTTCCAACTTTATTCATGTGATGTCTCCTTTCAGTGAAAGAAAAAGTTAAAACCATCAATACAGCATTAAATATTTTATTATATTCATTTTTAACCCTGGTAGAGTACAAGACAGCAATGCTCTACATTCTCCATAAGTACCAATGAGTTATCTGAACTATCAGTAAAACCTATATTCATAGCACACAGAAGCAGCTCATCAAGGATAACATCGAAAGACACTATTCTCCTCCCTTTCTCCTTAGCCATGGGAACAAGGGAAGGGGAGGCAAGGTTGGGGGAAAGAGAGGATGGTGAGAACTGGGGGCTTCGGAAAAGTGGGCAAGGAGAGATATGGAGAGGCAGGGTGTCGGGGGAGGGGACGAGATCAAGACACAGGTGCAGTGCTGGGAACAACAGAGGAGGGGGACAGTGGCAAGGAGACAACGGGGTGAGAAATAGGACGTGAGAGAAATTGGGCAGAGATAAGGAGGGAAGGAGAGGGGGTGGCAAGAGAGCGCGAGTGCGTGTACAGTGAACAGAGCAGGGTGGAGGGTGGGGGGACAGCTTGCGCTAGAGAAAGATGGGGAGGGAGAGAAGGGAAGGGGGAGAGAAGGGAAGGAGTCGAGAGAGAGAGAAAGAGAGTGTCGAGGGAGAGAGAGGGGTCAGAAAAATGGCTCAAGACAAATGGTGAGAGAGAGAGAGAAGGGGGGTTAGTGAGAAAGTGGATGCGAGGGAGGTAATTGATCTGGAGGGATAAGACAGATGGTCAGGGAGCGCGAGAAAGAAATCGGGGGATGAGACATGGTTGGGGAGCAAAATAGATGATCATGGGTAAGTAGGGCAAGAAATAAATGGTCAGAAGCATGAAAAAAGGTGGTTTTGGGGGGAGGGGGATTATGGCACATACAAAAAGACAGATGGACCCAGGCATGGCGAAAGGGCTAAGGGGGGCGTTCAGGGGCCCAAGGAGACAAATGGATGGTGACTGGGAGATATGTTTGGGGGACAAGAGAGGTGGTTGGGGAAATGAGAGACAGTTAAGGACACAAAATGATAGCAAGGGTTAGGAAAGACAGTTGGGAGGTGGTGGTGAGAGATTTAGGCTGATAGAAGGGAGGGGAGCAAGAGAAGGGCAACGAGAATGGACAAGAGACATAGAGACAGAAAATGAATAAAGTGGGGAGGAATGGCATGAGGGGAGAATAAAAGAGAGGTGTGCACGTGTGACAGACAGAGTGAGAGGGAGCACCTTTCACCATGCCAGATGTCCAAAGATGCAGTCGTCATTGCTGTATTGTAGGATATACAGCAACACAGATTTAAGTTTCCACAGTCAGTGGCCTCATTTACGACTAGCTAACCTGTTTTGTTAGTGAGGTTGTGATTAATACTATCTGGGAAGCTGGGATAATTTCACAGCTCTTTTTCATAGTAATACGACGCGTTTGTTATGTTCAGTTGGAATGGCAGACCAGGTCTCAATAATGTATTATTTCATGTGGTACATTTTTGAATTGTGCAGCAGCTGCCCAGCACTGCACTGCAGTATCGTCCTGGAGTTTTGTGCTCAGGTGCTAGAGTGTCACCTGAACCCACAACCTTCCTAACATTCCCACAGAAGGGAATGGTGATCAGCCTTCTGGAAACTGCTGCAGTTCTTGTTTGTAATTACACCCACAGTGCAGTGAAGGAGGAGTCCTAGCAACAATGAAAGAATGGCAATATTGTTCCAAGTCAGGGTGGTAAGTAACTTTAATGGGCACTTGCAGACTGTGGCATTCTAATGCCTCTGCCTCTCTTATTGTTCAAGGTGACAGGGATTAGAGGAAAGCTGGATGGGGTGCCAATCAAGTAGACTACTTTGTCCTGGCCGTGAATGAATAAATTAAAAAATTTGCATGCACACTATTTAGATGTCAGGTCTAGTTAAGAGATTGGTCAATGGCAATCCTAAAGATATTAATACAGAATCCAGCAACAGTAATAATGGTCAAATGGTTTATCTCAGTGTTTATACTTCACATGAATTACCTTCAATCCTATCTCATCCAGCCTCATGAACCTTTCTGTTTTCCATACTTTTGCTGAATTTGCTAAATCGACAAACAGTATGTTTGAGCCTCAGATATTTGTCAGGAAGAAGGATGGAGTTTGTGTCAGGAGCCAAAGAAAATGGTGTTTGTCTTCCTTATGGAGCCATAGGCACACACTACTATGTGATATAGAATCTGTAATAATCTTAATTTCACACCAACAACATTCTAGTTTACCCTTTAAATTTTATGGTTCATGGCAAAGTTTCAGGGCTTCCTTCTAAGTGTGCAAAGAAAACAAAGCTTTAGCAGATTTGAAACAAAAACAAATTTCTGGCAAAACTAAACAGGTCTAGAGCATCTGTGAGGAGAAAGCAGAGTTAATGTTTCAAATCCGGTGCTTCCTCATCAGAGCTTTAGCAGCCTTGCTCAGCATCAGACCTACAACTTGTGCAGACAGCCACTTTAGATATTTATCAATTAATGAAATTTTCTGAAACCCTTGTTATCCTGTTCTCTCTGTTTGATAGTTTACTTGGCCATTTTATGTTCATTGTAAATAATAATTCACAATCCCATCTTGTACTATGCAACAATGATCTGTTGTATTTTTCCTTTGTGTAGTGCTTAGAAATGCTTTTTTATACAAAAAGAGCACAGAAAAGGTAAATGACTAATTTCTCAAAATCTCAGAGCATCTAACCCATACTGAGATCAAGCAATCCTGATCTCAAACTTTGGTGTGCAAGCATCACATCTGTTGTGTATTAGTGATCAATTATAGTTTGCTGGTATAATGAAACAATGAGCAAGACACAAAAGAATAGAATAAGTCCAGGAGAGATGAAATATGAATGGAGAGGGGAGCTGACTTTTATGTTCTGTACTTAGTTTTATGAACTTGAACAAAAGAAATCAGACAAACACGAAAAGAAAGACTGCAATGATAAAAGAGAAACTATCTGACACCATTTCAACCCTTCTCCTCCAATCACAGCATGCAAATGCCAATTGAGTCGTGACAAGAATCTTTTGCCTCCACGTTGTTGCCATTTGATCACTCCAAGCAGTTGATTACTGTCTAGGGAAGTGTTTCTGGCACCAGTCCCAAGCTCAACATTTACCCATTAATATTTATGCCTTCTCATCTGCAGTAATGGTTTTACCTGAAAGACTAATCAGGATTAATCCTTTCATTCCACTTGAATTCTTCACCATGTTTGTGTGGCACACCAATCTGATCAAATTAATTTCAAGTATCAAAAACAAACCATAATCTTGATTGAAATTTTAAGAAAGATAACAGCATCTTGTTGAAAAGTTGCATCAAACCTGAGCCTACCAACATGGATACTTTACTGACAGGGTGTTTTAAAAAAAACACCAAGAACATACTGAGTCTTTGATTCTTCTGTTATCATTTCCCTAATCTGTTTAGCGTTTCAGTTTATTTCCTTCAGCCTCAAGTGGTCTTTGCAATGGGGAAAGAAGATTACTCAGACTTCCAGAATTCTATTCAGTGGAAAATTTATGGGATCGTGACACGCAAAACTTAGTTTAACTTCAACGTGCCTTTCTCAAGTTGACTGACCTGGCAACAATCAATTTTGAGGCTAAGGTGAAGAACTAAAGTCTATCCAGACATGCAATGGCAGTGGAAATATACTCCAATTAGCATCCTCATAAATGAAAGACAGAAGTTTCCATAAAACTCTGCTGTCATAACATTGTTAAGGCCTATCATTTTGAGTTTTGGACTCCTAATAGCGTGATAACTTACCATACACTCACTTCATCACAGTAATGCCAGAAATAATGATTTGTAATGTTGTAGGAAAGTGCAAGGCATATTAAGAACTTGTTCACAGTAAATATCCCAGCTATATTTTTTCAAAACGTCATGGTTAAAGCATATGGAAAATGATCCTAAAAACTGTTCTTGAAAAAATTCAAGGACGTACTATGTTTAGAAATTCAATTCAAATTTAACCTTTAAAACAGAGGTTAAAAACAAGATGTTTGACATTGACATGTTTAAAACAATTTGTTTGCTGCATGTTGTTCTTCAAAGCTTTCTACTCATGAGTTATATTACTGAATGCTAAAGAAAAAAGTCTCAAGAATAACAGAAATCTCCTTTAATAAGAAGGAACCAAAGTCCAAAGTTTCAAAAATGAAAAAAAAACCATGGTGCATTTTTATTCACTTCATTATCTTTGTGCAGCGAAGATAAAAAGGAAACTTTTAAAAAATGCACAACAGGAGTTTTAAAATGCACAATAGAACCTTTTATAAAGCATAAGATAAAATTGTTTAGCTTTCAATTAAAGGAAAAAAAACTAATATTAGGTACAAATGAAATTAACCCAAATATATATTAAAGATGTCTTCATTTTCTTTTAAAACAATTTGAAAGGAACATAAAAAGTTAAGTTGACAGAAGTCTCTGTATGAGCTACAGCAGCTGTTCCAACTGAGGAACATTTAAGCTCAAGACCAGTTCCAAGATATCTAATATTAATCCGTTAAGAAACAAAATGCAATATAGATTAAACCCCTGATAGTTTTTCCAAGTGCTTCATCAGGGAATTGTGTTTACTTTTAAAATTCCTCCTTTGCCTGCATAAACACAGAACAGATATATTTCAGCATAAGCAACAAGACACAGGTTTTGACCTAGTCATATGGGGAACTCAGCAGCAAAAGAAATACCAGTAATCTTAGTTTGAGATACATTTCATGAAAGGGTGAGGAAAGGGAAGACACACATCAATAGACAGCATATATATGCATATTCTGCTCAATCATACTTCAAAGACCAGCCTTTTATCTGGCGGACAAATGTTAACTCCCACTCTAAGGTGAGTTATTGGAACTCGATTCCAATCGACAGAATTTGATTTGTTCATCAGAACTACCCCTACCAGATATGTGAAATACTGACTGCAATTTAATTCTCTGCTGTTTGTAGTTTGAATGCTTTCATTTGTAAAGTGCACATTGCATTTCCTGTGTGCATTTTCTTTGGTGAAGAGATCAAGATTGCACACCATGGTACATTATCATGAATATGCTCATGTTTCCTGTGCCTTGCCAATGTATCATAATAAGCATACAGCACTGATACAATGAAAGGAATGAAAGTGCTTTGATTTGAATGCTACCAGTAGGAGATGACTCAGATGCATTCACCTGCAGGGGTTGATCCTTACCTTGCCTCACTCAAAATGCCATTCTTCAGTTGCAGCCTATATGAACTTTTCTGGCCAATTCAACTACAAAAACATCACTGTCATGCTGAACTCAATCATCTACCAGAAGCTGCTGCACAGTGAGCAATATTGATTTTTCTTTCCCGGCTCTGAAGTCTGGTAATACAAAAATCAATAATTAACGTGAGTAGCTTTACTGCTACCATAGCCGAGGTGACTTCGTTTAAAATAGTGATCAGGTCTGAGAACTTCCCAATGCATTTCATCACTGAGCTGCCAAGCAGTTCCAATGCCACCTCACCCCATCTTTCTTCAAATAAATACAATAATTACAGTTGAATAAAACAAATCCATAAATGTGGTCACAAACCAATGAAAATACCCAATTCTACAATATGATTAATTGATCGTCCTTTATCTTAATACCTTTTATTTTATTTCCATCATGATCTCCACATTAATGAGGTTAATACTGTGCTCATTTAATAAATTGTGTCTATATAAAGCTTGCTCACTTTTAGTACACTAAAGCAATATGCACATTGGCTAAACAATTACCATGAACTTCAGGTCAAACACATTATATTCCCACAAAATCACTGTGGATGGGGAAAAGGGAGAAAATTACATGAAGTATACAGTTTAGTTCAAGGTAATCAGCTCTCATTTTTACAAACAGACTTAAAGTTATCAGAAATGACAATGAAAATAAGACATATGAAATGTGAGACACCTTTGAGAACATAAAACCCATGTTTTGAATGCACACAATTCCAATTCTGAGGGGGATTCCAGACTATGCAAAAGAGGTTTAATGATTTGCAGATCTTTCACATCAAATCAGAAAATAACGACAAATGATGATGATCAATCTTCCCACATTAATTCAACAACAAAAAAAACTTTAAGTCAACTTGCAGACTTCAGAAGCAACAAGATTTTACTTTGCACCTCTTCTTGAATCACACTGTTTGAAGAAGTGATTCTTGATGAGTTCTCAAATTACCTTTTATACAAAATAATCTAAATCTGCTAGACCTGCCAAGTACTATCACAAATTTCCCTTTTCCATTCTGTTCACTACCTTAGAACCTCAATAAATATAACATCTCAGGCATTGCTTCTCCATGCTGAAAATCAAAGGACAAGAAAGGTGAGGCAATAAACTAGGTTGTTCACATTTAGTTACAACACAGGCAAAATAATCAACTTATTTCAGCTGATAATAGGCTAAGGCAGTGGTGTTTTCCTTCAAATGGCCTGCCAGTACTTTAAAGATTGAATACTTGGAGAACAAATAGATGTTCACCAGAACCTGTAGTTCTAACTCAAAAAGGTAAGCCACCCAAAATTTGAAACGTGTGTGAAAGATATTTAGGATTGAGTTTAATTTCAAATATTGTATGCAAAATAATTTTGTTCCTAATAAACAGTTTGACAAGTGGGCATGCAATAATTGAAGAGGTCTCAGTTTTACTGTGAAGACTAATATCTAATGCAAATACTTCCAATTTTTATGTAACTGTTGGATTTTCAATATAATGGGCAGATTGGGCAATAGTAATTTGAATTTCTCTATCACATAATCAATTTTCGCAGACATCAATCCCATTACTCTGATTTTAACAATGCATGGATAAAATTAAAAATAAGGTCCTTTTGAGCAACTCAACTAAAGCCCAAACAGAATGTTTCAATAGGCAATTTACACACCTTTCTGTCAACTTCATTTAACAGAAAGAGTAATACAGCGTGGAAATAGATCCCTCATTTACAATTTCCCCTACTATTGAAAACTGCAAAATCTGAATATTAAAGTTGCTCTTTAGAAGTTACCCAAGTTAAAACTGAAAGCATCCAAGGCAAATAATTAAACAGAATGGCTAACATATACACATTTAGTGGTCCATGCAGAGAATGCCATTAGAATTTTTGATTGTGATACAAGGATTTGTTTCTTTTTTAAAAACCTACTCCAGCATTAAAAAAAGAGATTTTACCACAGTCGATGAAAGAGAAAATAAATAAGGACATGGAAAATTTCCATCCATTTCCATTTTACTTTTTGTTATAGTAATAGAGTATGTTTATTTTGCACCACAGGAGAACGTACAGGTGCCTGTTTTCTATGTTTGTATCACTAAAAATGGCTCCCTTATCCCAGTCATAGAATCACAGACCCTCTGAAGTCTCTGGCCTGCACTTAACTCAATACTCCCATGTCATCCAGCAACAGTAAAGAAGGGATCATTTCTTCAGACATGTACTTTGAATGTTCATTTCAAAACAAATTAACATTCAAAACCCTCAACACACAAAGTAATTAGGACTTGCACTGCCTGCAGCTGTGCTGAAACCATTACGCAAAGGAATACAGTGCACCATTATAAGTATCCATTCTACCTCTTTACCTAATTAACTTCATTTCATTTTGAAATGTGTGATATAAACAGGATACATCACAAAGGCTTGAGGAATAATTCCTGGAGAAGGCTGATCCAATAAGGAATAAGGCAACATTTCTACACTACAGTAATCTATCAATAACCCATTTCTTACTCCAGTTTCTCAGGTATTCAATTATAAAGCTTTTTGCTGTCTATACAATATCCAGTTTAAGAACTATTTTCTGCAATCGACATATTAGATTGGTACACATTTACTTCAAAATAGATTCATATTTAATCCTACTATCAATACCAAGTTTTTCAATTTCATTCAAGGCCGCAACCTTAAATTTTCTGACTGTTTTTCTTCTGTGAATTTCTTATTTTTTTTAGGAATCAAAAATGATAAGATATCAGAGCAAATGTAGACTATTCAGCCCATTTAGTCTACACTGCCTTTCAACAAAATCACTGATCTGATAACTCTCAACTCCACTTTACAGCTTTCTCTCTAAAGCCCTGATTCCCTTACTGACTGTAAATTGATCTCAGTCTTGAACATACTTAATGGTTTAGCATTGACAGCCCTCTGCAGTACAAGATTCCACATTCTCATTTATGTCTTAAACATGTGATCCCTTATTCTGGAATTACGTCTACAGGTTCTAGACTGTCCTACAAAGGAAAATAACCTCTCCACATATTCCCAGTCAAGCCCCTGAAGACTCGCCCCAGTTCTTCTAAATATCAATTATTACAGTCCCAACCTACTCAACCTCTCCTCATTAAACAATTGATAAGATTTGAGATAGGATTTATACATTGACTGGTAATGGTAGCGGGTGTAAAAAATTGACCTCCATGTGGGCAGCAGGAGAGTGGTCTCCCTTAAGCATAGGCCCTTCCTACTATGGGTTAAATCCTAGTGGCAATGACATGGGGATAGGCCTCCCAATGTTTTTCCTTTTGCTGGCAAAATTAAGATGGGATCACGTTGGTAAGTGCTAGGAATAGTGCCCATGGTATGATATCCATTTCTATAATCCTCATCCAATGACCCACCACATGGGGAAATTCAGCCTCAAGTGTTACATAATGAGGTTGTCAACTTACAACTGTCAAAAAAATTTCGTTGTACACAAAAATGACAAATAGAATGCACGTGGCTCATCAAGCTTCCTCTGCTACTCAATAAATTCACAGTTGATCTGACTGTGATCTTAACTCTGCTTTCCTGCCTGCCTCTCACAGCCCTTGACCCAAGTAGTAATCAATAGTCTATCTATCCTAGCCTCTATTGTCCCGTGAAAGGCAGTCCCAAAGACTAATGATGTTCCAGAAGAAATGTCTTATCTTGTCTATGTCTTATCACTAATTTGTCCAGCATTTTACATCTTTTCTTCCAATTAATACCGTTCTTGACTTAGCTAGTGAGCCACAGATATCACATTCATTGGTAGGGTCTTTCTTCCTCAATAGAATATATCTTTGTCGATTTATGAAAGATGTCCGAAAATGGCAGCCACTGCCTCTCTACCAGGTTATTTTTTTAAACGTATTTTCCCAATCTAAGTTGATCAATTCTGTCTTCATACACTTCTAATTGCCTGCATTTAGGTTGAAGACAACTGCAATTTCATACGCAAATGCCTCATCATCAAATTGAATGCAAAAGTCTACCATATTATAATCATTATTAGGAAATACAAGGTCATTTATTGAAATCGGTCCCAATATCCATTACCAGATTTATGGAAGCCTGTTCTCTGGCTAGGTCTAGAGCACACTGTTGAGGGCTCTTGTGGCACTGTCCCTACCTGCAGACCAGAAAGCCTGGGTTTAGATCCTGCTCCAAAAGGTACGTCATAACATGTGAAAACAGGTCGACTAAAAATACACAGAATGTAGTTAGTGTTCCAAAGAAATATTGTACACTGTATTGGTACTGTACAATACTGGTGCCAGTCCCCATGAATCAAAAACCATTTCTCTGGCAACAAGTTTTGAGTCATGCATTCAACTCTCTGATCTTATTAACCCTAAGCCAAATTGTAATCACTTAGTAATCCAGCGAGAATTGCCTTTGTGGTTTCTGATTTTGAATTTGCCCTGGCTGCTCATGCTCACTCAGCACACCCTCTTCCTTCATGTTATGCCCATGTCACTGTCAACATCTGCAATATACATCCACTTTTTTTTTTGCCTGTGCGTCACATTGTTGTGGCTAATTTGTTCATCTTTCTGCAGTCCCTCCTTTCACCCTGCAAGATGCAAGAACCTCAGAACCATTGGACAGTTCCATAGGCTAACACTTATCCATTATTATCTCTTAAATATGCCACTCTTAGTATCTGCGGTACCTAGCCAAAAATTGTCACCTGACTCTTAGAATCAAGTGAACAGGTAAATTTTCCATCTATTGATGGATTACAGTGTCCACATTCAAGCTCTAGTTCATGAATTTGAAAATCCCTTAAGTTGCAGATGCTTATTTTATCTTTTTTCAAAAATGCAATTAGTTAGGTTAAGTTTAAAACTTCACTCAGTGATTTTTAACTAGTTCCACAATAAATCAAATATAATATTTATGTCTTCCCACCTTAAACCAATTTAAACTGATTAAAATTTAATTAATTACCTACTTGCATATCTTAATTCTCCAGACTTCACATCTTGCTGTCTTGGGTTCTCTTTCTTGGACCACTGATTTTCTAGTTCAAAGGCCAGAACAGTATCTTATCCTTCACTAAATAAGTTCCTGAATTTGAGCTCTCGATCATGCAGCACTCAGTATGGTGCGGCCACCTTCATGCAAGTATTGTTTCAAGTGAATCAGAGAGCCCATTTCATGTCAATAGCAGTTAACCTTCAATACAAGGCTTTGCAGATGTGAGGCTATGGGATTGGTTTCAGATTTCTTTAGCAAAGTGTAGACGTAGACAATGTGCCACATGACTATGCTGTACATTTTTGTAGTTCCATTATTTTGCCTCATATCTTAGTTGTGACCTCTTATTACTTCCAATAGGTACTTCTTTAAAAAATAATATCTTTCCACTCTTAAGGTCTTAACGAAAATTTGTAGCTCAGGTTGTGGATGTGGTTGTTCGTTTGCTCGCCAAACTAGTTGTTCCATGGTGTGCAGACATTTAGTTACCATTCTAGGCATCATCATCAGTGTGGCCGCTAATTGAAGCCCTAGTGTTCTGCTCCATTCCGAATTTATGTGATTCTCTTGTGTGGTGGATCTTGTCACTTCCGCTTCTGTTTTTTAGCAGCAGTCTGTATCTGCATTCTATTTCCAGGTGATTGTTAATGGAGTCCTGTGTTGAGAACTGGGCCTCCAGAAATTCCCTTGCCCCAGTATACTCACTTTGTCCCAGTCAAACCGATGGCCTTCATGTCTGTGTGTATCAATACAAGTGAATATTAGTTGTGTCTTTTTGCTGCTAGTTGGTGTTTGTGTATCCTGGTTATCATTTCCTCCCTATTTCTCTAATGTAATGTCTATTGCACTCGCTGCAAGGGATTCTGTATATCATGTTAGTCTTGTTTATTGTCGGTATGGGGTTTATTGTCAGTTAGTCTTTGATACCATTTGACGCAGTAGATGTAGGTTTGTGCACAATCATGATCGAATGCCGTCTAAGGAGTCTGGTTGTCATTTCCGACATATTTTTGATGTAGAGCAGAGTTACTCATGTCTTCTGTTGTACTTTGTCCTCTGACTGTCGTTTGTTTTGTCGGTATCGGTGAACAAAACTTCTTGGGTCCATTGTCATCGCGCAGGTGTTCCTCTTCCATTGTCCGGAGTTCTGGGATGTTGCAGTGTGATATGACTCGTTTGAAATAGTCTTAATGCAGCTCTGTTTGTGCATGAAGGGGTGGTTGCTATTGAAGTCCAGGATTTGGTCCGTGTGTGTGGCTATCCTGTACACTCGGGTCTGGAATCCACTGTAAGTTAGTCTCTCTACTGTTACATCTAAGAACTGTAATTGTTTGTTGTTTTCTTCCTCTCTAGTAAATTTTTTGCTTGCGAAGATGCTTTTAACAAGTTGCTAGGTTTCTACTACCTTTGTGCATTTGATTATTACGAATGTATCGTCCACGTATATTAACCACAGTTTTGGTTGGATCACGGGAAGGGCCGTGATCCAGTCTCTGCATCACTGCTTCTACGGTGAGACCCCAGACAGGTGATCCCATTGGTTTGCCGTTGATCTGTTTGTCTATTTGGCCATTGGACGTGAAGGGCGTTCTGAGGCATAAATCTCGTCTAACACACTGCCTTTCCTATAATCCAACCACAACTGTGGCTAAGCTACGTGGACGACATATTCGTAATGATCAAATGCACAAAAGTAGAAGAAACCCACCAAATTGTTAACAGCATCCTCGTTAGCAAAAAATTCACGAGACAGGAAGAAAACAACTGTGTACAGGAAGGTCACACACAGACCAAATCCTGAACTTCAATAGCAACCACTCCTCCATGCACAAACACAGCTTCATTAAGATACGACTTAAAATGGGCCATATTACACTGCAACATCCCAGAAATCCGGAGAATGGAAGAGGAACACCTGCATAAGATATTTACCAACAATGGATACCCAAGCAGCTTTGTTCGCCAATGCCGACAAAACAATCGACAGTCAGAGGACACAGTACAACAGAAGACACTAATAACCTACCCTACATCAAAAATATATCAGAAATGATAAGCAGACTCCTTAGACCGCAAAGGATCATGATTTTGCACAAATCTACATCTACATTGCGCCAAATACTATCAAAGACTAAAGACCCCATACTGACAATATGATATACAGAATCCCATGCAGTGACTGCAACAGACATTACATTGGAGAAATGGGGAGGCAACTAACGACCAGGATACACAAACACCAGCTGACAGTAAAAAGACACAACCAATATTCACTTGTTTCAATACACACAGACAATGAAGGCCATCAGTTCGACTAAGACAAACCGAGTATACTGGGGCAAGTGAACAACAGATATGCAAGAGAATTTCTGGAGGCCTGATTCTCAACACGGGACTCCATTAACAAACACATAGAAAAAGAATCTGTATGCAGACTGCTGCTCAAAAACAGAAACCAAAAAGTGACAAGACCCACCACACCAGAGGATTATATAAATTCAGAATGGAGCAGAACACCAACACTTCGATTAGAGGTCGCACTGACAATGTTGCCTCAAGTGGTACTGAAACGTCTGCACACCACGGAACAACCGGCTAGGCGAGCAAATGAACAACCGCATCTTTCCTCTCCCTTACTGAGATAATTTTATACTACACAATAATTTGTTATCTTAGCTTTAAAAAAAAGCAAACACTGAACCCATTAAGCTGCCCTGTTCAAATTTCTTCACTCTGAATTTCACAGAATGTTTACCTTTCAGTGTTCAATTTTGAAGAGTTGTATACAAAACATTACATTTTCTCAAAGTGCTGGCAGCCTGTTGTGCAGCTACAGATTAGTTGATGAAGGTATTACACAGTGCCTATGAATAACAATGCTGAAGACAGAAAAAGAACTGAGGCAAGTGAATATTAGCTGCAAGGCCCTTTTACCAGAAGAACATGTGATGTGATCCATTTATGTCAAATCTGCTGTTAGTACACCCAGGCACAAGTTTTAATTGAATGAAATATAAACTCTTATAGAGTAAGAAATTATTTTGCCAAAATAGGAAACTTACAACAGTGTCAAAATTAATATTATGCAGGTTTGATATCCTGGACTATGTGGGAACTCTCTCCGAACCCAATTCTTTTCATTCAAGATAATCTTCATCAGATATTAAATAAAGTAGAGCTGACTTAGAAAGTTTATGGATCCAATCTATTAAAAGATGAATAAGGATCCCTCAGGAGATGCACGGGGTGCAGTGGAGCTATGCACAGTAGAGGTGAAATGGTTATTGGCAATGGACAGTTATTTTTAAAAAGTTCAAGATCTGATCAATCCATACTTGACCCAGGAACATTTGATGTTCGAATTGGGCACAATTTAGAAAAGAGCTCCAGTTCAAACTGTACAATTTAATGACTACAAAAGGAAGACAAAAATATTTCATTGGTCTTTCATTTCTTCTTTATTCTTTCATGAAAGGTCTGCATCGCTGGCAAGGAATTGTTGGTGCATCCCCGGCAAGGAATTGTTGGTGCATCCCCAACTGTCCTTGGAGTGACTTGGCTTGCCAGACCTCTGTAGAAGGCAGTTCAGAGTCCACATTGCTCGTCTTAAATGGTATATTGGCCAAGGTGCCAATTTCTTTCCCCAAGTGACCAGAAGGGCTTTTACATTCACTGAGAGCCACATGAGTAGCTTTGGGTTCCAGATTTAATCATTGAATTAAAATTTCACCAGGTGACATAACGGAATTTGAATCCACATCACCAGGGTCCCTTGAGTACTATCTGGTGACATGACCACTGTCTCCCCAAAGATGCTCCCTCATATAACATTCAAATTCCAGCGCAATCATTAGGACTCTTAGTTCACTCATTTGCCGCTTATTAGTGTGCTGACACAATATATATCGGCAGCTATCTCAGCATGGAAGATGTCCCAACTGTTTGCATATTCCCTGTCCAGCAGTTTGATTTTACCCTTTCTAATCTAGAGAGCTTCTATGTTGCCTTACTTTGAGTGAGTAACAATATCTGGCACCTTTTTGTCTGTAAATCATTGCAAAGGGCAGTACATTCACTCAGCAAGTCACAAAGAACATCGACCAATGATACTTACACAGTAATTTGCAAAAGTTAACAAATAACATTAATTTTATTGCCAAAATTAGAGTATTCAAACAGTGTTTCACTGATTTTAGGAGTTAAACCACAGGTAATCTGTTCAACCGTATCACTCAGTGGAAATGTGTGTATTGAAAGAGAGAGAGTCATTAACCATATGGTGTAGATGTGGTTTCTAAATCTGCGTATCCTGAGCTTTGACATGGGACTCATTAACCATCAAAAAGTAACGAGCAGGTTAGTTCCGCTCTCAATTACAAGGGAACAGCATTTAAAAAGTGTTTATGGAAAATATCTTAGAACACACAGAAAATGACATTTCATGACAGCAGCAACATTTAATCTAATATTTTTCAAATTAACAAAGTGTGATGCAGCGTAAGTTATTTCCAATTGGGCACATAACAGGTGAAAATGTCGATGACACAACAAAAAATTCCAATTAGCTAGACAATCCAACAGTACAATGGAACAGAGAAGGTGCTAAGGACAAACAAAGGGATGTGATTTGGCTTGTCTCCACCACCTACCAGTGCACAACCGAACAGTATCAGCAATTTTTTGGTGCGTGCCTCTGCCAAAGGTGACCATATCTCCAGCTGATAGGGCCCCAATCCATTGGGAATTGGGAGAAAAGACGACTGTCATTCATAGGCGACTCGGAACTAAATCTGTAATCTTCACAGAAAGCGGCGAAAGAGATCAAACTGATTTTTGGGAAAGATACTTTCTGTCATTTTAGGTTTATGCTGTAATGTTTGCACAAAATTTTACCTTGTTTGAACTTTGAAACATATTCCATCAAAAGCACAATTGGATACATTTGACTCTGCACGCAGCACTTTACATACAAGCAATACAAGAACTCAATACACGATGGAACGAGTAGTCACTTAGACACAATTTAGAAATAAAAAAATGAAGCAACAAAAATTATTGCAGCATTGCTTTCTGAAGGTCTCACTGGTCAGACATGCTTATAGGCCGTTGCGTGTTTATTTTATTGACAGAACCTACTTTTATTTAAAAGGGTGGAAAAAAAAAGTGAAGATTGAGCATAAATTCACGAATTTATCACTGTACCTGGGGTTATTTGGCAAATCATACCTGTAATGCTGTCCGAATGAGCAATGTCACTTCGTGCCATTCTCCTGCCTTTTTGCAATACCTGCACAACCTTCTACATTGTTTCAATTCAATTAATCATCTCAGTTTCTCTGCAAAGGTTCAGTCAAGACAATCTCCATCAAAATTTTAGGGACTTTAATCCAGACCCTAATCCAGACCCTAACTAATCACTTTGTGAAAATGTCTTCTCTCATTGCATTTGCTTCTTTTGCAATTACTTTAAAACCCATGCCATCTTGTATTTGGTCCTTTTACCAGATGGAATGATTTCTCTCTTTCTACAGTGTCCTGACCCCTCATGACTTTGAAAACATCTATCAAGTTTCTTCTTGGCTATCTCTTCTCTAAGGAATCTCTGGAAGTGTTCCTGTAAACCTCTTCTGCTATT
>NW_025968117.1:0-25000 GCF_021869965.1 Rhincodon typus
AACAGGCCCTTTGGCCCAACGAGTCCACACCGACCCTCAGAATATCGCACCTAGTCCCATCCCCTCATAACACACCTAATCTACATATCCCTGAACACTATGGGTAATTCAGCATGGCCAATCCACCTAACCTGCACATCTTTGGACTGTGGGAGGAAACCAGAGCACCCGGAAGAAACCCACACAGACACGGGGAGAACGTGCAAACTCCACACAGACAGTTGCCCAAGGGTGGAATTGAACCCAAGTCCCTGGCACTGTGAGGCAGCAGTGCTAACCACTGAGCCACTGTGCCGCTATCACCTTAGAACAACAGAAAAACAAATCCAAAGTTCTAGCAAGGTACCAATGATGTCATCCAGTATCAGATCCCAGTGGGTCGTACACACAATGCCAACCTGAAGCTCCTGTTCCCAGCAGCAAAAATTACCCTCTCACGTTTAGTGAACTCAAAGTCTGCAGAAAAATGGGCAGGAAGGGAGAAGATTGAAGAGGATAATGTTGTCGATCTGAACAGATTTCAGCTATGGGCAGGACCTCTGGCTCCAAATTTTCCCAACATTATTGAGTAACTCTCATGCAAGGAGACAGTTTTGTTTGGTTTTGTGCCAGTTCTCTTTCTCCTGTACCATCCCAGGTAGTTACTTAATTCTGTAATTATAGACCAACTAAAGCTTCAACAGTTTCTCATATATAATTTTCACCTCAAAAAAAGGTGTGCGATGGTTCAGTCATGTTTTAGAGGGCTTCCATCTAAAATTGGGAACTCTCAGGAGAGATATGCATTATATATGATAAGTGAATTATAAAGCAACATTTCAATTTAGTTCTTTGGAAGAAAAACTCATCAAAGTAGGTATTTTTAACAAGCAAACCTGGAGGCCATTTTAATGTCAGTAATTCCTCTTTAAAGAATAGCTTTTAAACATACAACAAAGCAAACAAGGTGTGTATTGCAGAATACAGATTCTCTGCGTTGGGGAGAAATTATTCACCGCTTACATAAAATTATCTTTGCTGACGGAAGAGAAAATTCAGACTAATTATTATACAGAGTACAAGAACTAATCCTCTTTGTTCCTACTGCCACTTAACAATAGTTTCATGGAACGGTGGTCTGACCCATGCACTTCAGAATACACGATAAACAACTTGAATGAAAAATACAGCAGCAGGAAGAAAACCGTGCACCTATACTAGTCATTCACCAGGGCCTCGCAAGCCATACTAGCACTACTTCTTTTTGATTCTGAAAATACCTAGCATTACTACCATCATAAATGGAAAGCTGCAGTGTTTACACTGCACACAAAATCACAATAGATGCCATGAGTAAGATAATATGCAGAGGATGTATACAGGGTAGAAAGAATATTTCCCTTAAAAGACAAATCTGAAGTTTTGTTCCAAGCAGCTCTGATATACTCTGGGACAACCATCTCAAGGGACTGCCAATGCAAGGTTCAAAGCAGGTCAGTCTTTCAGAACCACCAAGGTCCAAGCGAATTTAGGTCGGGAATAAATTATGCCTGGGGAAAGGCCTGCAGAAGCATGGTTTGTCACAACTACACTTCTCATTCTCCAGTAAAGTTTTTTTTTGTGTCAATAGCATCTTAATTCAAATTATATACAACTTGTATCAGAGTCAGTCCCCAACACTTGCACAATAAATCCAGCTCTGTGCCAATGTACCAGTGAACTCCATCATTGAGATAAACAAACCAATTTAGCTGGGTAAATAGCAGGGGGGAAATAACATGAAAGTAGGTCTTCCAAAATCTCAACGAAAACAACATTTTAAAAAAAAAACACACAGCATTTTATATCACAGAAAGCAGCCTTTTCGTCCACTGGGTCCAGACCAGTCATCTAGCACCCATATATTATAATCCCATTTCCTAGCACTTGGCCTGTATACTGGAGTGCTATAGCATTTCAAATTACTACCAAATACTACTAAAATGTTGTGAAGATTCCTGTCCGAAGATCACTTCAGGCAGTGAGCTCCAAATACACCACACCCTCTGATGTTTTTTTGTTCCTTCAAAACCTGTCTAAACCTTCTGCTTAGCTTAAATCTACAGCCCCTGGTTACTGACCCCTTTGCAAAGGGAAAAGTTTCTTTCTTTCCACCCTATCCATGCCATTCAATTTCCTATACCTGCAATGCTTAAACCCAACATCCTGGTGAATCTTCTCTGCACCCACTCAAGCACAATTACATCCATCTTTTAGTATTGCAATCAGAATTGCACACTAGCTGTGCCCTTCCTAACGTTTTGTACAGCTCCACCTTAAGTTACCTGATCTTGTATTCAATTTTTTTCCCCAATCACTGATGCTGAGCTTCCAGTTTATCCCTACTATCCTTCTGAATCATGATGCCACATTAGCTGCCCTCCATTCCTCTGGCACCCCTTTTCACAATAAACTTTAATTACAATTACTTACTATCTTTAAAATCAAAAGGAATCTTGTTCTGGTTTCACTTTGTGTTGATGAAGTCCAACAACCAACTAAACAGCGAGTAGCTTGGTTTTGCACCACTGATTATATATACATTACAATGTTAATAGACTTATTTATTAGCAACATTATCAGAGCCCAAGAGTTATTAGAACTCATTAGTGAGGTACAATTAGAAAAGAAAATCAAGCTGCTTCACTCAAGCATTCATACAAAAACCCGCTTAATCACCTTCATTATCAAACTCTACTCCCTGCTGCCTCCATTTAATTGGAATTTTACCATTTTAACAGGATTTGCATTGGCACAGTTGGTATTGGCAAAGTTAACTGACATTGCTTACGATCTGAAAGAACAAAGTCTGTTGTCCTGAATCTCAAAACAAAACAAGCACAAGACACTTTTTTTGCTATACACAAAACTACAGCTAATTATTTGAACAATTATAACTATAAAACCTGTAAATTATCTTACAGCCAACATTTCCTTCACATTAACCTGAACAATTCCAACAGTTCCTGCAATTCCCAACTTTCCACAAACGTGCAAGTGCTTTAGTCAAACGAAACACCACCCAACTGGTATTAGAGCTGATGTGTAGCAATCTTAGATATTATGTAGCATAGCCAGGGGTAGGGGAGGGTTGTTTGCCACAAGACGCAAGGCGAACAAACTTTCACGATAAAGATAATCTGGGGCAATCTTGTTGTCATCAGTTGTCCTTGGAACTCATAACAGTGGTAGCAATTGTCATGTACTTTAATAGCCAAATGCTCCTCACTTGAAATAAACCATTCATTCTGATAAGTCACACGTTACCTGTTCAGACCTTATTTTCATTAGAATTCATGTATATGCATAAAGACTGTTACAAAGATTTCAGAATAAGGTTCAGACTGTGTTCACTGTAGAAAGAATTAAATTGAGACACGAACACACCATCTTTTAAATTGAGAAACTAAAAATGACACTTTCATTTAGCATAGTCTTTTCATATCAGCAAGATTTGGAGCTCATACAATCAGATAACGATCCAGTGGTCTAATCGAAGTGCCTCATCACATGAACAGTACAATTTCGTATGCCAGTTCAAAAGTTTTTATTTTCTGAATGGCAGAACAATGACTAGTCAAAATCAATGAAATCAACAGACCAATTTATATTTAATGTAAGATGGGAGTGAACAGGTTTACAACAACTTTTTAAAATCTGGTTCATAACACTCACTATATGGGATAATGGTGCAAATGAAATACATCACTCTAGATCAGTGCGAGGTGAAGCACTTGGGGGGACAATCAAGGCAAGAGAATAAATTATGAATGCAGGACCCTGGGAAGCATTATGGATCAGAAGGACCTTGGTACACAATGTCTACCAACACATAACGTAGCAGGACAGCGAGATAAAGCTGTTAAGGCAGTATATGGGACACTCACCTTTATTAGCCAAGGCATAGAGTTGAAAGCAGTAGTATCAAAAGTTGGTTAGACTAGAATATTCTGTTTTGGAAACTGCATTATAGGATGGATGTGATTGCACTGGAAAGGGTGCAGAGGAGATTTACCAGGACGTTGCCTAGACTGGCAACTTTTATTTATGATGTAAGATTGAATCAGTTGGGGTTGTTTTCCTTGGAGCATAGGAGACTGAGGGAGAATATATTTGAGATGTATAAAATTAATAAGGGGCATAAATAATGTTAACAGGAAAGAACATTTCCCTTGGTGGAGGGATTAATGACAAGGGGCATAGACTTCAGACTAGGGGCAGAAGTGTTCGAGGCGATGTGAGGAAATTTCTTTTCTCTCAGAAGCTGGTGGGAATCTGAAACTCACTGTGTATAATGGGTGGTGTACGTAGAAATCCTCATAACATTTAAACAGTAATTAGATGTACATTTACGATGCCAGGTCATACAAGGCTACGGGTCAAATGTTGGAAAATGGGCAAAGGCCCTCTTGTGATGTCAAGGTAGTACCCCTGAACCATGAGACCCGGGTTCAAGTCCCACCTGCTCCAGAGGTGTGTAATAACATCTCTGAACAGGTTGGTTATGTTACGAAGTTGTGTACAGTACTCGTGATTTGGAAGGCAGGAAGCTAGAACGTTCATAAAACTGATGGGGTGGCAGGGGGGAGAAGCAGCGTGCGTGGTTCCTTTAAAAAGGTAAAATAGTTCTCTAAGCTTGGAGATTTGCACAGGAAATGTATCTTTAAGCAGCTGAAGAGGTACAGACAGTTCTGAAACTGAAACATGTATCAATTGGCTGTTTAATTGGAAACCTTAGGCTTGTTTTGCTGTTTTGGCAACTAGCTTGGATATCGGTCAATTTTAACCAAGCACTTGGAGGTTGAAAACCAACTGAATTTAAATCTAACAGTGTTGACAACTTCGGACCAATGTTATTCTAAGAAAATTGATATGAAAATCGGGGGAGAGCACACCGCTCTCAGAGAAAGCACGATCTACCCATAAAAAGTACCACAGCACTTCTAGCTAGAAGTCCTCACAGAAGAATTCACAGAGAAAACATCCCTGACAGAAGGATCAGTGGAAGAAAGGCATTTATGACCAGAGAGACAGCAGGGAAAGGTAGAACATTCCAGGAGACACACCCTGTACAAACTTTGAGAGTCTAAGTTTTAATTTAGTTTTCTTATTGCTTGGGTTTATATAAGTGGGCCTTGTGATTATTGAAACAGAATACCAGTAGAATTTTGTTCAGTCAGGGAATACTTAGTAGTTAGAGGGGAGCTGTTTAATTTGTTAGTAGTTCCGTTAATTTGTTTACTGTTAGGGTAAAATAAATAAATATCTATAGAATAAATAAGTATCTGGGATTTTCTTTCATTTAACCACTCTTTTTAACAGATTAGGTGAGGTGAGGCAAGTTTCTCTGGGTGTTTCAGGTTTAATTATTAGAAGGGGACCTCTACTCACGCTATAACAGATTGGAGGCTTCTGTTTTGACTTACAATTATCAGAAGACCTCGACTCAAATTTCCCCTTTATGACAGTTAGGAAAATAGGCTAAATTTAAAAAAACTTATTGGAAAATGGGATGAGAATAGTCAGGTGCTTGTTTTTGATCAGCGTAGACTCAATCAGGTGAATTGTGTTTTCCTGTGCTGTAGACCTCTATCACTCTACGACTCTAATTATAAAGCTAAATACATTCTTCTAATCAGTAACTTTTCATGTTAGTCAGCATTGAACTGAAATAAGATCCACTTGCTGCACTTTGTCTGACCTCCTACCCGATTCCTCCACATTGCACACCATCAACTTAATATTAAGACAAAGGCTTGACCTCCAAATTGTCCCATTCATATTATTATTATAGGGATTGGCCAGTTGAGCTGAAAATCAAATTTATCAGCATGGATCACAAGTATCTTTCCAGAACCAAACTTCTGCTGTATAGACTGAGGAACCTGCTGAAATAACATGTTCATAAACAACACCAAGAAAATACTGGCATCAATATTTTTAAATCAACCTGTTCAGGTATGTTTTGTCACACGCTAACAGGTTGGACTTGAACCCAAACCTTCTGGCCCTGAGATACAGACATCACCACCGGGTTCAATTCCCACTCCTGCTAAGGACGTTGTGAAGGACCCGCCTTCTCAACCTTGCCTGAGGTGTGGTGACCATCAGGTTAAAGTTACCACCAGTTGTCTCTCTATGACACAGCAGCCCAACAGACCTATAATCCTCTAGGACTATGGCAACTACTACTATTTTAAATAACTAACTAGCTAACGTAATGAACTCATTTCCCTAAATCTGTTCAATCAATTGGCTCACTAATACAGTTCAGCATTGTCCAGCATTTGTCTCTTAAGGGTCTCGAAATAATATCTGGATGATTCAAGAACTCCTTCGTCAGTCCAGAACTACCTAAAATTTTAGCTAGACAGCAATTTAAAATGTGAAGATTCAAAACTGGTGTCACATGAATAATCTGCCATAATATCAGGCTATACTCAATTTGGAGAACAATGTAGGTAGGGGATAACAAAAGCAGACAATACAGCAAAAGGAGACAACCATTACAGCAACAATGACATTCTCAAATTGACAGTGTGAGAAAGAAGAAAACTACAACTAAATTTTGATTTCAAGACACTGGATCTATCACAACCAGTTGGACAATCGTTGTAAATCAAGAAGCAAAAATTTCCAAAAAAGTAAATTAGTGCAGTAACAGAAAAGTTTGCTATTGCAGCCAACACCTTATAACGATAACATAGTTAATGGAGAAAAACACAATCTGGACATCTTCAAAATTTATTTTGAAGATGATACTTGTAGGACTCTGCTTCAGCTACCCCCTGACTTAATCACAACACAGCAACAAGCTTAGTATTTTTTTAAGCTTTTTTGTTTTTTGGTCAACAAGAGCAGTTAAGACAAATTTACAGCTGTTTATACTGAATGATCTTTGCGGTGGTACACACACACAGGGGCTATTACCATGTTAACAGACTGGCACAAACTGCTCCAAACACCCAGGAGATGCATTCCAATTGGGGCTGAGTACACATCCCAGCCTAATTCCCAAGCTTTGCTTCAAATTTCTCATTTTTTTTAAAATCTAAGTTGTAAAACAGAAAGCTTCCATGGGTAGAGTGAAAATTCTATCTGCATGACCCAAGATACAGAGCTTTATTGCCTTAAAGTAGATTAATGTAAAAAAATCATGCTATACTTGGGAAAAAGGTACAATGAGAAATAGTTGAACATTGTACTACATCTTGGAAACACCACTAAAGTAACTATTTTCATTAGAAGTGATACTCTATTCATAAACATCAGATTTTCATAAAGACAAAGCTATAGCAGTAATTATTCAGTGAACAGCATAAATCTTCATTTTAAGACTACAAAAACAAGTCGAAGGGTACACTTGTAAATTAAATAGAGTCCCCATATAATCAACTCATTCTGCTAAGGTGTGCTCCAGAGGTATGAAGCTAAGGTCACATGGTCAATCAGAAGTAAGCAATCTGACCTCCACATCACTACATAAGAGTCAAGCTGGGACCGGAAGTCAAAGTTGCGCATCAAACCTTCAGGCATCACTTTATAGCTTAAAATAAATATCAACATAATCATAATCATAGAGTAGGCTCATCTACCTCAAGCAAGAGGATCAAAACTATGGGGAAGAAAGAATGAACGAAAGAAGCTGCACAGAAAATATTACAGAATTGTTGAAGGGAGGTCTTAAATGTTTAAAATCACATTTGGCTCATTTTCCACATAATCAGTATATTTGAAAAGACTATACAGTTACTAATGATGTGTCAGTGCTCACTTGCTCTCTCATTCGTTAAATTGCAACATTGCAGATTAAAACAGACAGATGTAAATTTAGGTCAGGAAGGTTCACACAAAGCAAATTCATTCCAGACAGTTTCATTTTTTTAAAAAAAGAAATGAGATTAAGGTGATAGACATGATTGCCTTCTGTTGTTTATTTGCTGCTACGAGCTGAATTGTGCCATCTATATAAATAAAATGGACTGGTGCAGCTCACAGGAAAATTTCACAACTGTTTAAATCACAAGTTTTAGTATCTCAAGATTTAAGAACAAATTACAGTACCTACAATTTTCATTCACTAACCTCCCCATGCCAAAAAAAAGTCACACCATCAGATAAAACAGATCAAAATCCTTGTGGAAATACATTAACTGGTTCCGCAAATGAGGTTCTTATCTTTGTCTGAAAGGAATTAGAATGCCATTAAATTGCACAGCATATCAGGGAGACAATAGCCTAGTGTTATTATTGCCACACTGCTAATCCAGAGCTAACATTCTGGAGACCTAGGCTTGAAGCCTGCCATGGCAAATGGTAAAATTTGAATTTATTAAAAAATCTAGAATTGAATCTAAAGATGGCCATTAGACTATTGCCAATTGGCAGAAAAGCTCATCTGGTTCACAAATACCCTTCAAGGAAGGAAACTAGCCATCCTTACCTTGTCTTGCCTACACATGATTCCAGATCCACAGTAATGGGAAGATCAGAAGGGTACGAAATGATAGCAAACAGCCTTGATGCCAATGCCATCCTTCCTGGTGGCTCTTATTTCCCTGCCACTATTTATCACAACTCTATCGAACTCGGACTCTTCAACTGAAATAGATCTCAGTTCTCAATCATCTAAAAAGGTACTGGCACAAATGCACTCTCTCAGAGAAACAAAATCATTTCACCCAGCACCTGCAAGAAGACAATTTTTGTATTTATAATCAACACTTATTCATCTCAACGTTTCAGTTTAAAATGGGAAATCAGGGTACCAAAAGAAGATAGGTAAGCAAAGTTTGGTCAAAGAGGGAGGTAAGATTTTGAAGGAGCTGTGCAAGGAGAAGTTCAAGAGAATAAGCTTTGGGCGGAAGAAAAAGAAACCACTAACCTGGCTGTGTGCAGGTGCTGAGGGCATGGGGGAAGGGGTGGGGAAGAGGACTGAGATAGATTGATCCCCTTGATAATCAAGGGGATCAAAGGTTATGGGGAGAAAGCGGGAGAATGGGGTTGAGGAATTTATCAGCCATGATTGAATGGCAAAGCAGACTCGATGG
Source organism: Rhincodon typus (assembly GCF_021869965.1). Lineage (NCBI taxonomy): Eukaryota > Metazoa > Chordata > Chondrichthyes > Orectolobiformes > Rhincodontidae > Rhincodon > Rhincodon typus. The sequence continues at coordinate 9,069 of NW_025968117.1, forward strand.
GCCGAACGGCCTAATTTCTGCTCCTATGTCTTATGGTCGAGAGGCAATGACAGAGAAAGAGCAAAAAATGAGAGATGTTAGTGGGGTAAAAAAAGAGAAAAATGTAAAAGGAATTGCATCCAGAGGGATAAAAGTAGCTCTGACAGAGATTTGTACAAAGGAGTTTGTAAAAGTTAGGAGGGAAGAAAGGCATGACTAAATTCAAATACAGTGGACAAAACTTTAAGTTGAAGACATCGAGGACTTAAAATTTATGTAGGTTAGAAAGAACAGGTGGTGATGTAATTGAGACTTGGTGTAAATCAGGTGCAGGTAAAATTTGATAAACCAACATTTATGGTTCATGGCTGAGGGGGGGGGTGGCGGTGGGAAGAGATCAGCCAGGTGATCTTTGAAAATGTCAAGTCTACAAGTGACATATGTTTTTGAAACTGTTATAAGCAACAAATGGACTAGTTTTGAGGCTCCCGTTACAAATGCAAACGTAGGCAATTTTTGTATTTTAATTGATATAGGATTGAGAGCTCTGTTCAGGGTTAAACAGTTGAATTCACACGATATAATAGCCAATGGACAGAGAGTCAGCAGAGAATCAAAGACGAAAGCTTTGGTCTCCACAATGCTTAAGAGAAGGAAGTTAGGGTTATAAACACAGGACATCAATGCCATGTGATTGAGGGAAAACATCTGCAAAGTGTCTGCAACTACAGGTACTTCAGCACAGAGTCAGTAGATTGGAGGACGTGCAGTTAAGGGGAATCAGAGAACTGGAGCCTCAACATTTGCAATTTCCCAACAACTGAGGATTTTTAGCCTGCTCGGATGAAATGGTTGATCATGGCACCATGGCACCATGGTACAGGAAGCCATGCAAGGGGAAGCAAAAAGAAATGTCACAGTAGTAGTAGGGGACAGCATTGTGAGGGGGACTGATATTGTTCTCTGCAACGAACACTGTGCTGTCTGCCCAGTGCCACTGTTCGTTACATCTGGGCTGAAGAAAACTTGGTGAAATGGGAAGGATCCAGTGGTCATGATACCATCGATATTGGTAGAACTAGGAAGCAGGTCCTTGAGGAGGGAGCATGAGAAGTTGACATTAAATTGAAAAACAAACTCAAAAAGGTATTCATCTTTGGACTGTTGCCTGAGCCATGAGCACATTGGCATAGAGCAAATAAGACTGGAGAAAATAATACAAGGCACAAAAACTGGTTCAGGAGAAATGGGTTCTGGTTCATAGGACATTGGCAGAATTGGGAAAAGTGGAACCTGTGCAATAGGAACAGGGCACAACTGAACTGTGCTAAGACTGGTGTTCTAGCAAACCACCAAGAAAGAAGGGAGAGCTTCAAAGCAAACAAGGGAGGATGAAGAACCAAGCTTAGGTAGATTTAGCAATTCAAGGGGTAAACTTGAGGCAAGACAGCAAAACAGTGAGATGGGAAATGAAGGTCAGAGAATGGCAGGAAGGTCCAGAGAGTGGCCTCCCAATCCACTCAGTGGTATCAATTGCTACAAAGTCTCAACAAAAAAAATTGGATTGAGCACTCAGCATCAACCTAGGCACCAGAAAAAACAATGGCAGAAACGGCCCTGTCAACTCTGCAAAAGTCCTCCTTTGACATAACTGGGGAAAACTGTCTCTCAGACTAGTCAAGCAACGGAATGACATAGCCATACTTACGGAATCACACCTAACACAATGTCACAGACACCACCATTCCAGGATATGTTCTGCCCCACTGGCAGGACAGATCCAGCAGAGGTGGTCGCACAGTGATATATTGGCAGGGGGGAGTTATCATGGGAGTCCTAAACGTTGAATCCAGACCCCCTCAGTTTTAGGTTAAACACGGGCAAGGAAATCTCCTGCTAATTATCACGACGTTTTCACCCTCTGCTGATGAATCAGTATGTCTCCACGTTGAACAACACTTGGAGGAAGCACTGAGGATGTAAAGGGCGCAAAATGTGTCCTCGGTGGGGGGATTTCAATACCCACCAGCAAGAGCGGCTCAGCAACAGTACTACTGGTCAAGCTGGTCGGGTCTCAAAGGACACAGCTGCTAAACTGGACCTGCAGCACGGGGTGAGGGAACAAACAAGAAAAAAAAATACTTATGGACAGCGTGGAGGGCTGTTGTAGACAAGATGCAGAGCTGGGCAAAGAAGTGGCAGATGGAATTCAACCCAGAAAAGTGAGAAGTGATTCATTTTGGAAGGTTGAATTTGAATGCAGAATACAGGGTTAATGGCAGGATTCTCGGCAGTGCGGAGGAACAGAGGGATCTTGGGGTCCACGTCCATAGATCCTTCAAAGTTGCTACCCAAGTTGATAGGGTTGTAAAGAAGGCATATGGTGTGTTGGCTTTCATTGGCAGGGGAATTGCGTTTAAGAGCCATGAGGTTATGCTGCAACTCAAACTCTGGTTAGACCGCACTTGGAATATTGTGTTCAGTTCTGGTCACCTCATTATAAGAAAGATGTGGAAGCTTTAGAGAGGGTGCAGAGGAGATTTACCAGGATGCTGCTTGGGCTGGAGGACAGGTCTTATGAGGAAAGGTTGAGGGAGCTCGGGCTTTTTTCATTGGAGTGAAGGAGGACGAGAGGTGACGAGAGGTGACGAGAGGCATAGATAGAATGGATAGTCAGAAACTTTTTCCCAGGGCGGAACTGACTATTATGAGGGGGCATAATTTTAAGGTGATTGGAGGAAGGTATAGGGGAGATGTCAGAGGCAGGTTCTTCACAGAGAGTGGTGGGCGTGTGGAATGCGCTGCCGGTAGTGGTAGCGGAGTCAGATACTTTAGAGACTTTTAAGTGACTCTTGAACAGGCACATGGAGGATAGTAAAATGTAGGATATGCAGGGTAGATTGATCTTAATAGGGTAACAGGTCAGCACAACATCATGGGCCGAAGGGCCTGTACTGTGCTATGTTCTATGTGAACTCATTCTTACCAATCTGCCGGCTGTAGATGCATCTGTTCATGACAATATTGCAAAGAGTAACCACCACACAGTGGAGATGAAGACCTGCCTTCACATTAAGAATAACCTTCAGATGATGTGTGGCACTATCACTGTGCTAAAAGGGACAGACTTCAAACATATCTAGCAACTCAAGACTAGGCATCTATAAAAGGTTCTGTTAGCCTTCAACAGCAGCAAAATCGTACCCCAGCACAATCTGCAATCTCATGGCCCAGCATATCCCCCACTCAACTGTTACCATCAAGCCAGGGAATCAACCCTGGTTCAACAGACAGTGAGGATGGCATGCCAGACAAAGCTAAAAATGAAATGTCAACCTGGTGAAGCCAACAAGCAGGACTACTTGCATGCCAAACAGCATAATCAGCAAGTGATAAACAAAGCAACCCTTCCTCATCCAGTCATGAATGGTGGTAGACAATTAAACACTTCACTGGAGGAGGCGGCCCCACAAAAACTCCATCCTTAAAGACGCAAGTGCCCAATACATCAGTGCAAAACAATCAGCTGAAGCATTGGCAGCAATCTTCAGCCAGAAATACCAAGTGGATGATCCATTTCACCAGTCCTCAGCCAATTTGATTCACTCCACGTGATATCAAGAAACAGCTGCTGGCAGTGGCACTACAAAAGGTCTGGACCCTGACTATTGTAATTGTAGTTGTAATGAGTGATTGTAATGAGGCCAGCCAGTTGGACCTCATAGAATTCGAATTTCCAGATTGGGATTTTTAACCTGGTCCAACCAGGAAGGCTCGGCTGACAAAGTGAATATCAAGGATACTGGAGCCCTGATGTCAGACTCCGTGGGAGGCAGCACTGTTGTCAAAGGTTATGAGTTGGTGCATAAAGGGTGACTGATGATGGGATGCCGGCCTCTGAAAAGTTATTTCAGTGGCGATAAGAGTGGGATCTTTTGATTGAGAATGGATTAAGATACTAAACAGACCTATTTCAGAAAATGTTCACCTAACTGATAATGAACAAATTTAACTTATCAAGCTGCCAGATGAGATTGCATGGCTCCAAATTCCTTCAGCCGCCCTGGTGAATGCAATCAGTTCGTTGCTCTTCTGAGACCCTTTTATTCTATTCAGGACCATATGTACATCCACTTCAACAGTTTCAGCTTTATAGTCAACTTCACAGGACATCATTTGTAAATGAACATCTGTTTATGTGCGTTCTGACGAAAAGTAGCTATTTTAAATCTTTGCCATATTCCAAAAAACCAAATTAATTTCCCTAAGGAACTCTTTAGCAGCTCTATGCAAAACTTAATGATGTTTGGATTTCTAACATAGCAAGGAAAAAATTAGTTTGCCAAAGCAGTTGTACATTACGGTCATCAATAATCTTTTGGTTGACATTAAAGTCGCAAACTTCGAATGTCAAAAAGCTTTTGACAAGATGCCACATGATAAAGACTACCTAAGAAAACAGACCTGTGACCTAATCGTGAGTTGGGTGAGCAATTTGCTGTGTCTTATAAACAGTGCGTTTAAAAAATGGCAAAGAGAATGGTCGCTAGTGGAATCACAACCTATTAATCATCTAGATAAAGACACTGATGGCCCGGTCAAACATACCAGTGTCACGAGGTTAAAGCAAAAGCAAACAGAAAAACTGACGCTTCGCCAAGACTAGTGGTACAATACTGGCCTCATATAAGAACTTAGTTAGAAGACACCAGAATACCATTTGTAGCATCATAGGATGCATGATAAGCACCAGAGAAATTGCTTTGAAAAGGGAACTAGATTTATCCACAACCGAAAATCTCTAGGTACTAATGCCATTGTAGGAGAACCTTGCTTTTTTCAACCACAATAGGATAAGTGAGTTTTTAATTTAAGGTTTGTCATCTTGGGATTAGACACTGGCTATGTGAAAACATTATTTGAATAGATAATATAAAGAGAACCACAAGATGTACACGTTATACAAACATAGGACTTTTTTGACATAAGTTCATCCATTTTTGGGACAAGCTGTCAACTCATGTCATAAGCGGAGATTCACTGCACACTTTCAAAACAAAAAAAAAAGCCTCGATCAGTTTTGGGCTGACAACTCAGCATATGTGCAAGGTGGATAGAATATAAAATGACTACTTCATTCAACATCACTAATTACTGTCAGGCGGGGGCAAAGAGAGTTTTACTACATTAATAAATATTATAGAGTTTTGTACATATGAAATTTGTGTGGCTTGGGTAATGATATGCAACAAATCAGATGGACTAGCTTGATTTTACTTAAAAAAAGTTTCTTGGGATAACCATGCATTGAATGCTAGTATTTGTTGCCCATCACTAATTGTCTTTGAAAGGACTTCTGGAATCACTCTACTCATGTGGTGCAGGTACAGTGCTGTTAGGAAGGAAGTACCTGGATTTTGATCCAACGATAGTGCAGGAGCGGTGATATAGGTCCAAGCCAGCATGGTGTTTACTTGCAGGTGGTGCTGCTCTTATGCAGCTGATGTTCATGGTTCTAAATCGTGGCAGTCATGGGTTTGAAGCTGCAATTAACAGAGTCCTGGCAGATTTCTGCGATGCGTCATAAGGATGGCACATACTCCTCCACTGCACAGATATCAAGTAGCCACGGGTGCAAATTGGGCAGGTTGTTTTGACCGGAAATGTGTTGAACTTCCCAAGTGTTGTTGCAACTGCTTTCATCCAGGAAAGATATGCCTTATAGATGGTAGACAGCCTTTGGAAAGTTAGGAAGCTAGTCACAAGTTAAAGAGTTCCCAGGTTTTGACCAGTTTGCTATCTTCTTGAAATAACTGTAAAGAGGTCAGTTCCCATCACCTCGTCACCCTTTACTTACTAGTGCACAGCATACTGGCTCACTCTTCACCTGAGGAGACTCTAATCTCTGGAGTATATTGGTCAATCAAAGCTTTCTTGATTGGCATTGTTAACCTGGGCCAATTAAGAACCTCAGTCAATAAGGTTCTGAGCATGGGTACGTAGGCCTGGTCTTTCACTTGGAGCTTCTCTTCCAACACTTTCACTCCAGGTTTGGTTCCTCTGACTCAGACTCAGGCATGGGTGGCATGAACTGAACTGTAGTCCATCTCTTGCATCTGCAATGTCTCAGGAGAGTTTCCTCCTCTTTTTTCAGCAGTAACGGTATCGAGGTTGCATTTGTTTTGGACTTTAAGGTCTCCTCAACTCCAGGTGTACGGGGAGCACCTGCAGTTTCTGACAGGCCCTCCAGCTGTTCTGAGGGGCCAGATATATTTTGCTCCTGCACCATTTGCGAGCTAACAGCCTCCAGGTGATCCACATGCTGTTTGTTCAGGACTGTATAATTTACCCAACTTAATCACAGGCCCTGACCTCATGTCGTAACCATATAGGGCCATTTCCATGGTTCTGGCACCAAACCATCCCCTGAATTAAACTGTCTGTCCCTCTCGCTTAGAGAAGGCATTTGCCCAGCATCTGTGTTCCTGCTGCCACTTCTCCATCTCACCCCAGGTCTGGAAACATCAGGTTTAAGCTGGTGCTGAGCCTCCTCCCCATCAGCAATTCTGCTGGAGCTCTCTCTGGTGTTGTGTGTGGGGTGGTCCTATAATCGAACGAGAACTGGAACAGTTTGGTGTCAGTTGACGATGTAGGCTGCTTCTTCAGGCCTGCCTTCAATGCTTAGGCCGCTCTTTCCATTAGACCATTGGACAATGGATAGTATGAATCTGTCCTTACAAGCCAAATGCCATTGGACATAAGGAAATATTCAAATTCCCTGCTGGTAAATGACATCCCATTGTCAGCGAGTGATACTTCTGGTAGTCCGTGTTTCACGAACGATGCTCGCAGCTTCTCAACTATCATCCCTGAGTTTGCTGACCAACCATGTCCAAACACTTTGGCTGGGCATCCACCATGACCAGGAACATCAAGCCCATGAAAGGACCAGCACAGCCAACATGCAACCAAGTCCAGGGTTTACCTGGCCATTCCCACAAATGTGGGGGTGCTAACGGGTGGCAATTTTTGTCCTTGTTGGCACTCTGGGCACTGCCCTACCAGACATAGGTTCTTGACAGCATCTTCATCTTGGGAAACCCCTGGATGACCTTGGAGGAGTTCGGCTAGCATCTGGCAGCTACCTTTACTCGGGACAATCATCCTTGCTCCCCACAATAATATGCAGATCCTCTATGGTGATCTGGTCTTGGTGGGTCCAAAAAGGTTTCAATCTTGGTTGTGATGGCCCTTCTGTTTCCCCCATCACCACCAGCTGTTTCAGTTTCACGAAGACAGAATCTTTTTGTGTCCACAGTCGGATATTGTCAGCAGTGACTGGAAGGGTGTTCTGAAACTTTAAAACCAAAACCGACTCCTCCGGGGCAGCACCACCGGTGGAGAATCCACCGGCGGAAGGCAGCTCAAGGCATCCATATTAGACACTTGACTTCCTGGATGGCGTTCTAACTTGTACTTGCACATGCTGAATTCTACCAGAAGCTATGATTGGCACCACCTTGTCCTCCTTCAGTAGCCCTAGCAACGATTTGTGAGGTGTTACTATGACAAATTCTCATCCATAAAGGTACTGGTGTGAGGAAGTTCCACCAAAGACGACCGCTAAACCTTCTTTCTCTAACTGGTATACTTGCATTTGGCATCAGCCAGAGTCCGGGAAACAAATGCTATCCAACGTTATCCCAATACCATATGGGGAGGCATAGCATGTCTGCACCAGATCTTTCTTGCTATCATAATGTGCCAGTACCCTAGATGACAATAGCTGCTTTTTCACCTCCCTAAAGGCTGCTTCTTGGCTAAGTGACCATTTCCAAGGCTCATCCTTTATCAATAGCAGGCGTAAAGGTGCCAAGATGGATGCCAGGTTACCTATGGATTTTCCATAATAATTCACTAATCAAAGGAAAGACCTAAGCTCCGGTACAGAGGTGGGAGCCAGGGCTCCTTTGAACACCCTCACTTGCTCTCCTAACAGGTGTAATCAGGCTTTGTCGACTCTAAACTAAGGAGGTCACTTGGGGCGTCTGGAAAACACGTTCTTCCCTTCTAAGGTGTAGACCTGCCTGGGAGAAACATTTAAACACTATGCCCAAGTTCTTCAAGTACGTATTAATAGTATGCTATTTTTCTGGATGACAATCTGCGTTGGCCTTGTAAAATGTTCTCCCGGTCCACTGGAAATCAGCACAGGCTGATGATGCACCGAAAGGCAGTCTTGTATATTGTTATATAATCCCTTACTGGCATAAATTGTAGCATACTTCTTTGACTCCTTATCCACTCAAGTGCAGGCAGGCATGGCTCATGTTCAGCTTCGTAAAATCCTCTACGTGAGGGATCAGGTATTTATCCAGCTACAAGAAGCAGTTTACCATTTGTTTAAAATCCCCACAAAGGCGAACTGAACTATCAGACTTCATAAATTGGTACAACCGGTGCTGCCCATTCTACAAGCTGCACTGAGTCAAGGATTCCTTCGTTCTCCAGTCTCCGAATCTCCACTTCTAGTTTTTGCCCCCAAGGCAAATTGCATCAGGCAGGCCTTGCAAAATCTTGGAATTGCATCCTGGTCAACACGTAACGAGGCTTTGGCCCCTTTGATAGTCCCAAACCCTTCTTGAAAAACCCCTGAGTATTTCACCAGGACTTCACTAAGGGAGCCATTTTCCAAACTCTCTCCAATCTTTCTTAACCAATTCCACCCCAATAGGCTTGGGCCCGAGCCTTTTACTACCAGTGTTAACTGCACCAACTGCTTCTCATTGGTGACCAGAACTGAAGGCGTACCCTTAATTTGCAACGGTTCCCCAGTGTATGGCTCCCAGTCTGGCTGGGGTCTTGGGCAAGCTTAAAGGTTGGAGTCCCCAGCGTATCTTGCTAAAGACAGATTCCGCTACCATAGATACAGCTGCGCTGGTATCTACCTCCATGGCAACTGGGTAACCTTTTAACCAAACATGAATTTTAATTGGTTTTGGATGCCACGAAGCAGTGTAATTGTTTCAACCTACGTATAGGGGTCTTTCCAGGTGTGTACTCTCCTGGGTAACAGCTTACAAGTTTCCCTATTCAAGCCAGGCCTTTGTTGTCTTGATTCCACATACTGGCAGCAACTACAAATAGCTTGCCAGTCCAGATCCTGAACAACTGTTTAGCCACTTGGCCAAGGCTCAGCTTTATTATGGGGCTCTGCTGTGGGTTGGCCTAGGGTCCCTCTGGTCATGACATGCCCTGTGAGGCTCTGCGATTGCCTACACTCAAGTAGTGTTCTCCAAGCTCAGTCGGACAGTTGAGGGAATCTACTTCCACTGGGATGCCCTGTAGTTCCCATGCTCCACTTGCTGCATTTTCTAATGACAAGGACAGCTGCAGTGCTAATCGTGCTTCTAAATGGTCACATCATTAATCCCACATACCAAAATTCTCTCAGCGTCTCATTCTGGGTTAATGCAAAATCACATGCCTCTTCCAGTCGTCATAACTTCATCAAAAATCCCACCACTGATTTCCCCCGTTTTCTAACAACCAAACAAAACCAACTGTGTCTCAGGATTAGAGGAGGTTTGGAGTCATAACATTCCTTAACCAGATCCGTCAACTCTTGGAAGGCAGTAATGTCTGCCTCTGGGAAAGTTAAGCCCCTTATAACCGACAATACTGTAGGTCCACATGCAGTCAGAAGAATTACCCATTGCTTTTCATTTGCCCCAATGTCATTGTATTTCAAATTGTATCTCATTCTTTTCATATACTGGGCCCAGTCTTTGACAGCAGGGTCAAATGAGTCAAGCTTCCCAAATAGAAGCATGATGGCAGAAATGCTTACCATAGCTCCAAGATAACAGTTGCAAGCGAATGTTCTTCAGGCACGCGCCGTTTTCTCCCATTGCCACTGAAATAACTGCAAAGAGGCCGGTTTCCATCACCTAGTCACCCTTTACTAGTGGGCAGTACACTGGCTGTGGCCAGCCAGCTTGGGGTCAGTCCTCAACTGAGGAGATTCTAATCTGGTCTAATCTAACTTAGTCATATTGGTCAGCCAAGGCTTTTCTGATTGGAGTTGTTAACCTGAGCCAATCAAGAACCTCACAGTCAACAAGGTTCACCTGGTTCCAATCACTAGACTTCTCATATTCCATTAATGAAAATATACATGACCATTTAGTTGCTTTATTCAACATCAAGTAATGAACAAAGTGTCTTGACTCAATTTACTCCAATGCAGAAATAGCAAATTATTTCTTTTAGCTCATCAGACAACAGAAACTGAATTTCAGATTAAGGTGCAACAAACTGAAGTGAGTCTTTCAATGTGTTTCCACTGCACAAATACAGGAACTGAGAAAGTATTCACCCTTCTTCACTGGGCAGACATCCATCTTTAAAAATACAAAATACCATTTGAACAATGTTTCCTCTGGACACATCTTGACTACTCGGAATACAAATGAGTGCATTCTGCAGGCTTTATGTTTATACAGGCAGCAATCTGATTGAAACATTTTCCCTATTATATAAACCACAAAACATTCCCATCAGCCTACAAACTTCAGTGAAACACTTCAAATTGTTCCATCCCTGCTTATTTAATACGATGGTTACCTCTGTGCAGTTGTTCCAATTACAGGATTATCCAAGTTAAACATGGATGAGAAAAACAGATCATTTCAAATTTCACATCAGGTGCTAAGTTATTCTCATCTACAAAATGGCACCCTTACAACAACAACAGATTTCCAGAAATCCTCAACTAGAGAGCTAAATATATGAAGTTCTGGAAATACAAAGCAAACAATGTGATTCTAAAAGAGAAAAATAAACTGATGTTCAAGTGTGACCCTTTCCATCTTTAGACTGGAAAAGGCATTTTATAATAGAGGCAATTTAATCATGGTGCTCCAACTTATGATGGGTTTTGATAGTTTCTCATTATCTGCTGTGTTTCTACTGGCAGGAGGGTCAACAGCCAGCAGACAATCTTAAGATAATTGTTTCAAAAAAAAAAATCAGGCATGTTTTCGATGGAACACTGGAAGTTCTGATAATGTGGAAAGCACTGCCTAGAAGGGCAGTAGAAGCATATTCAACAATTTCCAAAAAGAGAATTGGATATGTCCATGCAAAAGAAAACATTATGCAGCTTCAGAGAAAGGGAAGATTGTTTAAGCTAATCAGAAAGCTTTCAAAGAGCTACCAAAGGCACATTGTGGCCACGGTCTCTGCTTAGATCGCATGGTTATGCCATCAAGAGTGGCAGTTTGCAGATCAAAATAAATGTGTACTTAACATTAAATTTGTAAGGATATATTTGTCTGATGCATTTTAAACTTGGATAATCTTTTCTAGTGAAATGTCAGTAGGCCTAATAACTGTTTATCGCCCTTCACATAAGAGATATATTGAGTTATTTCCAACATTGTGTTTTAATTTTGGATAACCTTCCAAATGGAATAACCACAAACTACTAACGTTACATTAAATAAGCAGGGGCTTCATAATTTGAGAATGTACATTGTAACGACTGCAGATTTACATTTTCATTTTGAAGAGCCTGCAAAAATGGATTTCAAACTGAAGTAAAATACAAAGTGCTACTTATAACATGCAAAGCAATTAAGAGAGACATGGAAAATGAAATTGTACATATACAACAAAAATTAACTTATTGGTTGATAACTAGAACTCAATAACCAAAGAGTGATTTGACAATAAACTTCTAACTTCAGACAGTACTTGTACCATTAGACTCAAAATTAAATTCAGGTCGACACTGTTGTAAGATATACTAAAATGAACAAAGCAAAAGATAATCTGTACAGCTGACTCAATGAGTTCATTATATCTCAAGTCACTTCCAAAGAGGCATGTTTTGGGTGCTATATTCAAACCTCTTTTCCCAACGTTGGTCACTAATAACAGTTTCAAGATAAATATATTAATTATAACAATGAAAGTTAATATATTAACTCAGTACAGTAAAACTCAAGTACTTAATGACCTTCAAAGTTGAACCCAATAGTTCATAACCAGACTTTTTGAACAACCAGTCCCAGATTTTGTGAATAACTGAGACCAGACACCAGCTTTCTCATGTTAACAAAAGATTTAACAATTTATGAATGATACAGTAGCTTTAGCAGAGCCAAGTTAAACCACAAGGTAATCTAACAAAGATCTATGATTTAAACCCAATCTCCTCTAAATCTTTCATGAAAACAGACAGATACGTTGAGAGATAAATCAAAAGGAAAAAATAAATGAAATGTAAATGTCCAGTTCACTTATGCAGACTACATGATCCATAATGATTGAATCTCCATGATTCAATAAAGATGAATGCAAGAGGTAAGACACAATCAACTTCTTGACACCAAGGCAATACTTGACCAAGTGTGGTATCAGGAACCCTGGAAAATTTGTAGTTACTGGGAATCAAGAGAAAATGTCTACTGGGTGAAGTTATACATGGCACAAAGGAAGACAGTCACAGCTGTTAGTAGCTCATCAGCTCAGACCCAGGAAATCATTGCAGGAGATCCTCAAAGTAGTGCCTCAGTCCCAACCATTTTAAAGGTGCTTCCCTATGTCATGAAGTCAGAAATAGGGATGTTTGATGATTCTGGTGTTTAGTTCCATTCAGAACATCTCATTCAGCAACATTTGGAGCAATATTCAGAGTTGGGCTGCTAAGTAGCAAGCCACCTCCCGTCGTTCATCACCCGAATCTACCATGGTAGCCACCTGTTCCTGTCCCCATTAAATGCTGGTTAAGCCTTTCTTTAAATGTATGGATTCTATTCATTTCAACTGCCGCATACCTCCACAAGTCCCACATTCCTGGTATTCTTTGGGTAAAGAGATTTCTTCTGAATACTTTTTTTTTTGGGGGGGGCGGCGGCGGGGGGCAGAGGTTTATTTTTGTCAAGCATGAGGCAAAGGGGACATGAAGATAGTTCTGGGTCTTGGAAATCAATCATCTCAAAGGATATCGTGACCAAATCACCTTCAACAGCATCTTCCAAACCTGCGACCATGTAGAATGGCAAGCATAGCAAATACATGAGAACTCCACCTCCCACAAATTCCTCTCCAAGCAACAAAACCATCTTGTCTTTGAACTGCATCACCATTGCACCACCACTGGGTCAAAATCCTGGAACTCACTCCCTCACAGCATCATGAGTGTGCCTACACCACACAGATTGCAGCAATTCAAAAAAGGCATTTCATCACCACCTTCTCAAGAGCAGGGAAGGGCAATAAATGAGATAACAAGGTGTAGAGCTGGATGAACACAGCAGGCCAAGCAGCATCAGAGGAGCAGGAAAGCTGACGTTTCGGGTCTGGACCCTTCTTCAGAAAAGGGCAATAAATGTTGGCTTAAGAAACGATGTGGATATCCTGCGGATAAATTTTGTAGTAGTATCAGGGAAATTCAGGTAGCTACTATTGCAACTGTAAACTAGTATTAGTGCACTGCAGTAACATCAATCAAGAAAAATGGATATCTAATGTATCAGCAATTTAGAGTAGGCAGTAAAATTTTGACTCTCCTTTCAATCTCCACCTAACCCAGAAAAAGAAGCAAGTAAAAACCATTTTGTTGCTATCACTGGAATGCGGTTCAGACTTTAATCACCCTACTCAGATTACAACAATTTTTTTTTACAGCAAGTTCTCAACACCATTTGTCATCATCTCCAGGCACTTCACATCACAACTTTCTTTAGGGAGGCATCAGCTAGGGATTGAGAAATGGAAGAGTTCTCAGCAAGTTATTCACACTTCTTCAGAGCCTGTAAGGTAGCAATACTATCACAGTGCTGAGAATAAGTGTCCATTGTGGGTGGTCATCTAAGAAAGGAACATAGCTGTGGATGAACACAGGACAAAATTAGTTGCGGATGATGTACTTCATCTTTCATACAAGCGTTTGCTGGTACACTTGAGAACAGATGCAAGGCACAGTCTGCAAAGCCAACATTCCAGTTAACATGAAGAGTCAAACTTGCATTTCCATCACAATACAAGCTTTCAGCTCAATAAGCAAGACATGTTGGATTAAGACCAATTTCACTGCTCATCACAGACGGAGAATTTAACTTTAGCTCCTCAAACTCTAGTCAGTTAACCAGTAGCTGTAACATACCTAAAGGCAGAATCTTCCACTCTACAGATAGCAGCATTCACAAGAGGAAATAAATTCTCTTCAATATAAGAGTACGTGACCAGCACATTTAACCCTCACTATCTCCTGACCTCCGCTATAAACACAATAAAGGGGGTGGGGAAGCGTGGGGACAATTTTTCTTTTAAATACATTTACCTTCACATTAAGTATTTTACTATAGTTTAATTGAGTCAATGATCCAAATCCCACAAGTCCTTGAAAGTAAATGCTAAATATATTCAGAAGGTTTTGACATCTAGGTGCTCATTTGTTGCTACCCTTAGCTGCCTTTGAACGGATTGAAAAGGACTGGAGAGCCAAACGGTAGTTCAGAATAATAACACTGTTGTGGGTCTGAAGTGACACGTAGGTCAGAGCAGTAAGGACGGCAGATTTCCTTCTCTAAAGGAATTAGTGAACCAGACAGGTTTTAATGCAATTGACAACGATCACTAATATAACAGCCTTTTTTCAAACTTCTGGATTTTTACTGAATTTAAATTTCACCATCTGCAATGATGAGATCTGAACCTATATTCCAAGAACATTAGCCTGTGGCTTTGGATTGCTAGTTCAGTGGTATTACCAGTACACCACCACCTCTCCTCGAAACAGTACATCCCTAAACATAAAGGTGCATTAAACATTAGCTGGAAAATGTTCCACCTTGCAATCCTGAATTTGTTAAGTTGAGAAATAGGTTGGAGATAATATTCTGAAAAATATTTGAGGACAAGATTCTGTCTATTGCATTTGCCCTCTTCAAGAAAACTGCACCCAAGCTCTTCCAAAGTCATCATGCCATAAATAATTGGAAGAAATTGTGCAAACTTTTATTCTCTCTCTTCCTGCTGAAGATAATTTTTTATCCACATTTAACTGCAGATTGTCCACAATACGGATCAGGCACTGAAACCTGAAATGCCTTCATCAAAATCTAGCTATTTTTGAGTACGGGGAGAGAAAGGCAAGAATGCTAAATTTCAAAAAAAAAACAACTCCCTGTCGAAGAAGCCATGGCACTCTTTATAAGTACATACGTTTTAAGGAAAGATTGAAGAGACACAAGATGTTAACTCAATATTTTCACTTAAGGTGACTAGTTCGAAAATTAATGTTCCTTGAAATGTTAGGAGACTTGAAGACTCCACTTACCACACTTTAAAGAAGCCTAACATAAATAATTATGACGCTGGATAATCTTACCTGCAGATAAAAAGCACTGAACTGAAAATCACCTTATCAAAACATGATTGATGGTCATTCGCAACTGAATAGTAATTTAACATGTAATATAAAAATGTCACTAAAATGTGCTATCTAATCTCAACACCAATATCTTAGTTATTAGCATTAGCGATTACATACAAACATAGGTAAAGGTCTCATCTTTAATCTTGAAGCACTAATATGCTGCACAATAACAGTACAAGGGCATCTCAGTGTTACCACAGTTCCTATTTATTCAGCAAGAGTTAACATATTAACATTGCCTCTATTGACATTTCTGTTGGTAAACAGCCAAGAGGTCAAAACCCAAATTTTTAGTGTCCCCAAAAATCCTTTTCCAAACATCAAGTTCAAGTTCACACTTCATGTTTACTCAGCCACTAAGCATCAAGAAAAATGCATGCAGCAACTCGACAAAGTATGGCAGTGTTTAGAGACTTCATGTATTCAGTTTGGAATTATTCAGATTGGGGCCTCACAGCGCCAGGGACCAGAGTTCAATTCCGCCTTCGGGCAACTGTTTGTGTGG
>NW_025968118.1:0-20875 GCF_021869965.1 Rhincodon typus
GTCTTCAGGAAGAGGATGCTCCTCCTTTGGACCATTCTTCCACAGAACCTCCAGGTCCTTATCAGAGAATCACAGCATCATCTGCCCCTTCTCCAGCGTGTTCAAATTCTACCCATAACTGAGCAGGGCAGCTTCAGAACGCTAGTCTTTGCCCAAGTGCACAGTGGCCTTTCTAACATGGCGCAGTCACCAGGGATGCTAGCTCTTTGGCAGACATCTGGTGAATGGTGAGTTATTCCAGGAAGGGCGTGTGGTGAGATAGGGCTAGAACCAGGGGTGCCGTTAGGGTGGGGTGGGTATACGATAAAGCAAGTTTGGTAAGACAAGGTAAGAAATCTCACTTGACCTCGTGGTGAAAAACCCTCTTTAAAAAAAACTTGACGCAACTCGCAATCAGCCAAAAAAAGTGAGATCCAGTTTGATTGAGTGCGATTTATGGACAGTGTTGTCAAATTTGTTATCATTACATTGAATTGAACATTCTGTGCAGGATTGAATTTTAAATATACAGTAGTAGCCTGAAGGTTTAGCCCTCCCCCAGTGATTGAGAGTGCAGAGGCAGGCAAGTGTCACTGCTGGCCAACATGATATTTTCCCATCACCATCGCACCTCCCATTGACATTCCTGCAGGCCAGCATTCTACACCAGCCTAGAGTCTTTTTCTAGCCTGCCTGACTTCAGCTGCAGCCACAGGCTATCCTGCCCACATTGGGAGTTTAGTTACAAAGGGCTTTTCATAAAACTTTAAGAAATTGGAGAGTGAGGGCATCCCCAAGATGGAAGTCCCCTCTCTACAACTTCAACAAGTTGTAATTATGAAAGGCCCTTAGCAACTGGTGGGTGGGGCGAGGAGATGTACACCTTGGGGAATGCCCTCGCTCACTTATTAGAAAAGGCATCGTGCTGCTTTTTCCATGGCGGACGCCTCTTATCGGCCCTCCAGCTGTGAGAGCTGACCTGTTGTTTCTAATTGGATAGCAAATCTATCCTGTAGTTATCAATTGGACAACTCTGGGAAAATCACAGCTGGGTGAATGGCCCCTAAGAGTGCAGTCTTATCACCCACTTTTGACTCCAACTGTGGAGTCCCAAAGCCCTTAGAGAAAAACATGCTCAGTAAGTTTGTTACTCCTACAGCTACCAACAGTGAACAGTGCAGCCTTGAGAAGCAGAACTAACTCGAGCTTATTTTTTTTTTCCAGCGATGGCTTTGCTGAGAAGCACTGTAGAAGGTAATGAACTGAGTTCTCTTTTGTGTTCTTATTAGGTTCTAAAATATGATGTCACTGCAGCTAATTACAAAATAGATCTGGTATTCTTGTTAACTATTTGATCCATTTCTACCAAAAAGCCAACCTAAACTTCAGAGGATTGTGATAACATTTGATTTTGTAACTTAGCCAGGAAAGAATAGAATTTTAATCATTAAGTAAATTTGGAACATGGATTCCATTATCTCCATACATTAAAGGTGATAAACAATATAGATAAAAACATGTAAGTGCATTGGAAACCTATTGAAAGACCAGTAACCTATCAGGTTTACTTCCTTCTGAAACCATTTCTGTAATTCCTCCAGAATGAGTCCCGTTCATGGGTGAATAGGGAAGGAGGTGGTACTTTAAAACTGTGATAATATTATGTGGATGTCCCTTCCCACACTACTCTGAGAAGTCTGACTTGGTTTACATGCTCCCTTTCAAAAATAATTCAAAAACTACTTATTAAGGAGTACCAGTGTGAAGCTTAAACATTGCACCATTTTAACATTAGATACTTGTGCTTCTGGCATCTTCCATCACTGCCACCAGACATAAATTAGGACTCAACTTTGAGGCTTTGAAACCATGATGGTCTTTTCCATGATGAATAACAAGTTATTAACGACATTAAGTGCTGAGTGCCCAAATTGTCCACATCGTGCAAAGGGGGCAGTGTTGATCTTTTGGTGTTGGAGTAAACCACCTATTAGAGGTCATGGGAAATTGCCTCAATATAGGAACTGGAGTGTGTTCCCAACACAAGAGATAGGGCACCGCCATTAATTAATGATCAATCTGTTTGTTCGTAATTGCATCCATGATATCTTACCATTACAAAGTGACTTTTCCAGCGACTAATACTCTCTCAATTGTCATTTTACGTTAGACAAGCAGAGTATGTACTTAAATGCAGTGTTTGTCTAACATCAAGTGACTAGGGAGAAAAAAAATAGTGGCTAAAGAAATCACTTCCTAAAACTACTGTTAAAAATGGTGGTAGATAGGAGTTTGTTACTGCCTGTGTGAAACATTGCCGATTTATGGCAACAGGAAAAAAAGGTTAAGCTTACACAAGTGTTCTGGAACAATTCTTCTCAAATGCAGATGTATTCGTCTGGCCTTGATGACCTCTCTTATGTTTGTTTATAGTTTGCTGCATGGAGAAGTTTAAAAATAATTCAGTGATTGTGCATAAGCGATGTTTCTCCTATTGGTGGCGTTGGCCACAAACATGGCCATATAGCAACGTCACCAAAATCGACTTTTGAAAACCAGTTTTCCACCTGTTTGCACAGCAGCTTCACTACAGATCAACTGTCATTTTGTGATGGGAACCTTGGCACATAAAATTCTAACAAATAGTTTCTGTTGCCCACAAGGGTATTATTTTCTGTTAGAAGAGCTAGTGAATCCCTGTGTTGAAATTTCCTGGTTCCTGTGTTACTGACAGATCATGAGGAGCCACATCAAGACAAGGATAGCACCCAGAAACATTTTTATGTTTCAGGAAATTGTCCCGTGGATGCACTAGGAAAGTGATTAGCTCTACACTAAATGGGAATCCAAATTCTAAACAAATAGTACAGTGTCAGGAAATGATGGATCCATACATCCGAGTTCCTGCTCCCACTTGACCGTTAAAATCCTGCCCCAAATATTAAATACTGAAAAGGAGCATATAAATGCTGTAAACATTTAAAATTTAAACTAAAGGGAGGTGGACATTTATAAAAGCTGCATATGTAATTGGCTGAATGCCCAGTTCCAGTTTCTGAATGAAACAATTCCCTGTTTGTATACTAAAACTTCAGCCGTTTCCTTCCAGATGCCATTCAAGCTTACCAAAAGTACATTTTGCAAAATCAATCAGAGTTTCTGGACAAGATGTCACATGGGAAGTCCAAAGCCTATAGCTTACTTGACAGAACAATCAATATTACCTTTCCAAAGAAACAAATCACAGCTCTGGATGACATTATGGGGGCAGTTGCTTCGGATTTTGTGTCAGAAGTGAAAGCTGTACAACTGCTGTCATTGCCACAGAAAGCAGACTACCCTTCAAAGCGAGTCCTGCTAATAGGTGACAAAGGAGTGGGGAAAAGCTGGACTGTAGCCAGCATCCAGCAAGCATGGGCAGAATCTCAACCATGTCAACCAAGGTGCATCATTGTTTTCAGATTCTGTGACTTAAATGAAGTTGAAGGAAAGACCACTCTACGGAAACTGCTTAAGAAGCAGTGTGAGTCATTGTCATCAGTCCTAACGGAACTTCTCTGTAACCCTCAGGATGTGTTGATCATTTTGGATGGACTGGATGAATTCAACCATCGGTTGCAAAATAATCCACCAGGTGGTTATTTTAACATAGACACTGAGGCTGAAGTAAATGTTCTTGTTTACAGTCTCATTGCAAGGGATCTCCTTTCAACAGCACAGGTATTGGTTACCTCCTGTTGGAATATTGAGCAACTTGAATTTCACAAGAAGTATTTTGATTGCATCCTTGTTATGCGTGGGTTTACCAATGATCAGTTGAGAAGGTATTGTGAAGTGTTCTATCAGAAAAATCAAAGAGCAGCAGGAATGTATGAATACATGACCAAACATGAGACCATCAACTGCCTGGTGTCAAATCCCCTCAACAGCTATATCCTGTGCAGTATTTTGGACATTTGTAACTGCAGTCAGGCTTTGATGGCAGATGTGCCAGTGACACACTGTGAAGTGCTGTTGCAGTTCCTTTACAGCCTGGTTCACTGCAGGACATACAAACAGTCAGTGGTCACTATTGATAACTCGGAGACTAAACAGGAAGGCAAATTGCTTCAAGACACTATCCTGAAATTGGGGGAACTCTCCTTCAATAATTTGCTGTCAGGGAAACTTGAAATGAAAATAGATGATCTGCATAACTATGGAATAGATCCAGATGTTCTTTCAAAGTATTTTTCAAATCTAATCCTGGAAAAGAAGTATAAAGGCCAAAGTATCTTTGAGTTCTGCCACGTTGTGTTAAAGGAATATTTTGCAGCTTTGTATTGTGCAACATCACTGAAAGATGATGCTGAAGAGTTGGTCAAAAGTCTGGATCTTTGGTGTTTTGGGAGAATGCCACAGAATCAAAAAAGCCAATACTATTTGAGATCATTTAAGCCTGAACATACAGAGGCAGTATACAATTTCACAAGGCTTCTCATGGGCTCCTTAAAAGCAAGAACAGATACTAAATTATGGAACCGCAGTGCTTCTCTCACTCAACCTACAGCCAGAGCTCTAGTGACTTGGTTCAAAAACTGTCTTGAACAAGGTTGCAAGAAGTCCAAGCTGCTGAATTTAATGCATTGTCTTTTTGAACTGCATGATTCAACTGTAACAACAGAGGTATCTCCTCATTTCAAGCATGTAGATTTTTTCAACATTTCTCTGGGCCCATTAGACCTCGCTGCGTTACGTTACTGTCTCTGTCATTCTGCTGTGGTAGAATTGGATTTAAGACTCTGTACCATAGGGGATGATGGAATAAAACAGCTCAAGGACGTGCTACTCAAGTGCAAAACTGTTTTGTGAGTAATATTATTCATAAGAATTTAAAGCAACAGGTTTACAATCTGCAAGGAATAAAATCTTGCATTTGGGTGCTTTGTCCTGTACTGTCTTTTGCTGTGCTTGCTTCTGTCATGCATTTTCTGCCACAGTTCTGTCTTGATGAATTTATATGCCTGCATTATTTAACATTCCAGTCGTGGAGACAATTTGTACAGTCTCCTATCAATTATGCCTGGAAATTACTGATGTATGTGACTGGGTTTCTTTGCTATAGGTCTTTTTTGCTATAGTTCATAGATTTGTTTTGAAAAGTATTTCTAAATTCACTTTGTTTGCCTTACTGTTTGGTTAGTTTGCTGTAAAGTACATAGTTTGATGGCAAGGTCTGCTGTAAGTCTCACCCACACTTAATGATGTATTTGCTATAAACATGACAGGACAAATGTACTAATAATTAAGCCCCAAGTCATGAGTCACACATAAACATATGTTAGACATATAAATGTTTAAATTCAATCAACAAAATGGCAAATTATTTCCTTTTGCACCATTATTCAGAATTAAAGCAATTTTGCACTATGCTTCTTCAATATAATGAAAATATTCCGTTTATTTTAACACAAAACAAGTGGCAGGGTAGGTCAATGTGTAAGATATAATCCAGATTTAGAATTATGTTCCCTGTCAATCACAAAAAAAACCCTCATGCACAGGATATCAATCACATTGCAGAGATGATATTTAAAAAAATAAAAGGGAAACATGTCCTTATTGATCAATGGCCTGTGAAACAAAGGATAGAGATGTATGATTCTTTCCAGTCCATCAAACTTCTTACTGACAAAACTCAAATTGCTCACAGCCATATACTGATCATTCCAACAGGCCTTCAGTTCAGTTGGAAATCATGCTAGACATTGATCACAGCTCAGCTTCTCAGGATTGTAAGTTAGTCAAAGTACTGGGGTGTTGACTTTTATCAAGTTCCCAAATTTCACGCGAAAGAATCGTAAATCATGGTGCCAATAGTTGCTCCATAAACAACAGAGCTTGGTTTGAAAGGAGATGACAAGGTGTAGAGCTGGATGAACACAGCAGGCCGA
This sequence comes from Rhincodon typus, assembly GCF_021869965.1. NCBI lineage: Eukaryota > Metazoa > Chordata > Chondrichthyes > Orectolobiformes > Rhincodontidae > Rhincodon > Rhincodon typus. Next base: position 5,913 of record NW_025968118.1, read on the forward strand.
GCAGGAAGGCTGACGTTTCGGGCCTAGACCTTTTTTCAGAAATGGGTCTAGAAGAAGAAGGGTCTAGGCCCAAAACGTCAGCCTTCCTGCTCCTCTGATGCTGCTTGGCCTGCTGTGTTCATCCAGCTCTACACCTTATTATCTCAGATTCTCCAGCATCTGCACTTCCTACTATCTCTTGGTTTGAAAGGATGTGGCAGACATCTGATTTAGTCACTGCCAGATCTAGTTGGACCACATAACACCTTACTAAGTCACAATCTCTTCTGCCAGAATTGCTTACTCTTCCAGAATTATCTAGAGTACAAAAATGACTCGTTGCTTCCTCTTATCTACAAGACCTCACCCTTTTTGAGTTGATTTTAAAATTCTCATCCTTGTTTCCAAGGCCCTGCTGTTCCCAACCTCTGCAATCCAGCCTAATTCCTCAATCTTTCAAGATATCAGTAAGAATAACAGGGTGGTTACGGTAGTTGATTTTTTAAAGTTTCCAAACATACACTGGGACTGCCACAGTGTTAAGGCCTTGGATGGAGAGGAATTTAAGTGTGTACAAGAAAATTTTCTGATTCAGCATGTGGATGTACTAGAAAAGGTGTGAAATTTGATCTACTCATGGGAAATAAGGCAGGGCAGGTGACTGAAGTGTCAGTGGGGGAGCACTTTGGGGCCAGTGACCATAATTCTATTAGTTTTAAAATAGTGATGGAAAAGGATACGCCAGATCTAAATTGGAGGAAGGCTAATTTTGATGGTATTAGGCAAGAATTTTCAAAACTTGATTGGGGGGCAGGTGTTCACAGGTAAAGGGACAGCTGGAAAGTGGGAAGCCTTCAAAAATGAGATAACGAGTGTCCAGAGACAGTATGTTCCTGTTGGGGTGAAGGGCAAGGCTGGTAGGTGTAGGGAAAGCTGGATGACTAGAGAAATTGAGATTTTGGTCAAGAATAAGAAGGAAGCATATGTCAGATACAGACAGCAGAAATTGAATGATTCCCTAGAAGAGTATAAAAGCAGTAGGAATGTACTTGAGGGCAAACAGGCCATGAGATAGCTTTGGCAAATAGGGTTGAGGAGAATCCAAAGGGATTCTACAAATACATCAAGGACAAAAGGGTAACCAGAGAGAGAATAGGGCCCCTTAAAGATCAGCAAGGCTGCCTATGTGTGGAACCATAGGAGATAGGGGAGATACTAAATGAGTATTTTGCATCAGTGTTTATTGTGGAGAAGGATATGGAAGATAGAGAATGTGGGGAAATAAATAGCGACATCTTGAAAAATGTCCATATTACAGAGGAGGAGATGCCGAATGCCTTAAAACACGTAAAGCTGGATAGATTCACTCCATGTGATGTCAAGAAACAATTGGAGACACTGGACACTGCAAAGTCTATGGGTCCTGACAATATTCTGGCGATAGTGGAAAATTGCTCAAGTATGTCCTGTACATAAAAAGCAGGACACATCCAATGCAGCCAATTACCGTCCCATCAGTCTACTCTCAATAATGAGTAACGTGATGGAAGGTGTCATTAACAGCGCTATCAAGCAGCACCTGCTCAGCGGTAAAGTGACGCCCCGTTTGGGTTCTACCAAGGCTACTCACCTCCTGACCTCATTACAGCCTTGGTTCAAACATGGAAAAAAAGAGCTGAATTCTGAATTCCAGACGTGAGGTGAAATGACAGCCCTTGACATCAAGGCTGCATTCAACTGAGTGTAGCATCAAGGTACCCTAGCAAAATTGGAATCAATGGGTATCGGGGGCAAACTCTCCGATGGTTGGAGTCATACTTAACACATAGGAAGGCGGTCATGGTTGTTGGAGATGAATCATTTCAGCTCCAGGACATCTCTGTAGGAGTTCCTCAGGGTAGTGTCCTTGGCCAACTATCTTCAGCTGCTGCTTCAATGACTTTTCCTCCACATTATGTCAGAAGTGGGGATTTATGCTAATGACTTCACAATGTTCAGCATCATTCACAATTCCTCAGATACTGAAGCTGTTCATGTTCAAATGCAACAAGATCTGGACACTACCCAGGCTTGGGCTGACACGTGGCAAGTGACATTCACGCCACAAATGCCAGGCTATGACCATCACGAATAAGAGACAATCTAACCACTGCCCCTTGGCACTCAATGGTATAACCATCATTGAATTCCCCCACTATCAACATCTTGGGGGTTATCATTGACCAGAAACTCAACTGGACTCACTACATAAACATAGTGGCTACAAGAGCAGGTCAGAAGCTAGGAATACTGTGGTGAGTAACTCACCTCTTGACTCCTCAAAGCCTGTCCACCATCTACAAGGCACAAGTCAGGAGTGTGTTAGAACACTCCCCACTTGCCTGGATGAGTGTAGCCCCAACAACACTCAAGAAGCTTGACACCATCCAGGACAAAGCAGCCCACTTGATTGGCACTACATCCACTCCCTCCACCACCGACGCTCAATAGCAGCAGTATGTACCATCTACCAGATGCATTGCAGAAATTCACCAGAGATCCTCGGAAAGCACCTTCCAAACCGACGACCACTTCCATCTAGAACGATAAGATCAGCAGATATATGGGAACACCACCATCTTCAAGTTCCCTTTTGAGCCACTCACCATCCTGACTTGGAACTATATTGCTGTTCCTTCACTGTTGCTGGGTCAAAATCCTGGAATTCCCTCCCTAATGGCATTGTGGGTCCACCCAAAGCAGGTGGACTGCTGCAGTTCAAAAAGGTAGCTCATCACCACCTTCTCAAGACAACTAGGGACGGTCAATAAAAGCTGGCCAGTGAGCGACGCCCACAAATGGAAAAAAAAATCCCTGGGACCTGATCAAGTGTACACTGGAACTCTGTGGGAAACTAGGGAGGAGATTACTGGACCCCTTGCTGAGATATTGTATCATTGATGGCCACAGGCGAGGTGCCTGAACACTGGAGGTAGACTAACATGGTGCCATTATTTGAGAAAGATGGTAAGGAAAATCCAGGGAACTATAGACAGATGATCCTGACATCGATAGTGGGCAAGTTGTTGAAGAGAATCCTGACGAACAGGATTTGTATGTATTTGGAAAGGCAAAGACTGATTAGAGACAGTCAACATGGCTTTGTGCGTGGGAAATCATGTCTCAAACTTGATTGAGTTTTTTGAAGAAATAACAAAGAGAATTGATGAGGGCAGAGCCATTGACATCATGTATATGGACTTTAGTAAAGTGTTCAACAAGGTTCCTCCTGGTAGACTGGTAAGCGAGGTTAGATCACATGGAACAGAGGGAGAACTCTATTTGGATGCAGAACTGTCTCAAAGGTAGAAGACCGAGGGTGGTAGTGGAGGGTTGCTTTTCAGACTGGAGGCCTGTGACCAGTGGTGTGTCACAAGGATTAGTGCTGGGTCCACTGCTTTTCGTTATTTATATAAATGACTTGGATATGAACATAGGAGGTATGGTTAGTAAGTTTGTAAATGACACTAAAATTGGAGGTGTAGTGGACAGCAAAAAAGATTACCTCAGAGTACAATGGTATATTGATCAGATGGGCCAATGGGCTGAGGAGTGGCAGGTGGAGTTTTAATTTAGATAAATGTGAGGCGCTGCATTTTGGGAAGACAAATCAGGGCAGGACTTATACATATAATGGTAAGGTCCTAGGGAGTGTTGTGAATAAATAAACCTTGGAATGCAGGTTCATGGTTCATTGAAAGTGGAGTCACAGGTAGACAGGATAGTGAGAAGGCATTTGGTATGCTTGCCTTTATTGGTCAGCGCATTGAATATAGGAGTTGGGAGGTCATGTTGTGGCTGTACAGGACATTGGTTAGGCCACAATTGAAATACTGTGTGCAATTCTGGTCTCCCTGCTATAGGATAGATGTTGTGAAATTGAAAGGGTTCAGAAAAGATTTCCAAGGATGTTGCCAGGATTAGAGAGTTTGAGCTATAGGAAGAGGCTGAATAGATTGGGACTGTTTTCCCTGGAGCGTTGGAGGCTGAAAAGTAACCTTAGAGGTTCATAAAATCATGAGGGGCATGGATAGGGTAACTAGACCATGTCTTTTCCCTGGGGTGGGAGAGTCCAAAACTAGAGGGCATAGGTTTAACGTGAGAGGGGAAAGATTTAACAGGGACCTAAGGGGCAACTTTTTCACACAGGTTGGTGTGCTCAGGAAGTGGTGGAGGCTGGTACAATTACAACATATTTAAACGCCATCTGGATGGTACATGAATAAGAAGGGTTTAAAGGGACATGGGCCAAATGCTGACAAATAGGACTAGGTTTATTTAGGATATCTGGTCGGCATGGACAATTTGGACCGAAGAGTCTGTTTCCATGCTGTTTATCTCTATGATGCTATGACTCTACATCTGTACTCCTGTAAGTTTGGCTTCTTCAGCATCCCAAATTATCGCTCCAACTTTCAGCAGTTAAGTTGCTATGGTATAAAATTCACTCCCTTGTACTGAAGAAGGGTCACTGGACTTGAAACATTAACTCTGCATTCTCTTCACAGATGTTGCCAGACCTGCTGAGTTTCTCCAGTAATTTCTATTTTTATTTGATTGCCTTAATTACTGGACAAACTGGCTTCGAAAGGCTTAGGTAACCTAGATACTATTAGTTGCCTAACAGTCCTTTCTGGACTTTATAGTTTTGTTTTACAATCATGAGTCTGTAAGGAAGACACACTAGAAGCCATAAATCTCTCCTGAAATCTTTTCTTTCTCAGTGGAACCTGCGAATTTCTATGTACCAGTGTTTCTGGGTTCCTGGTAAAACTGAAGAATTGGACTGTGACCCTGTTCCCAAAGACTTAAATCCAAGTTGGAATCAATTTTGTTCATCTGATCTAATATTCCTTATGCCGCTTGGAATTATATCATGTTTCATGATGCTACTCTGAAGCATATTAGAATTTTTTACTTCATAAATGTAAATTGTTTTGCTTTTGACCATAATCTGTAACATCACTGGGCACAAATTGATTGATATGCTTATCTGTAAAACAGCAGTGACGACACTGGAAATGTATTACATCAGTTTGGAAATGTTTTGGAAAATCCTGAATCCATGAAGGTATCATATGAATACATATAATTTCTTTCTTTCTTCTTATCTCTGTTGGGTCCAGGAGCTATAGGGCAAAATTCCATAGTTTTGAAGAGGAATAACAAGTTATTCTGTTTAAAAACTGAGATTTACATCTTTGTTTATTTTCGTATCAAAACGACCTTCCTAAGCCCTGTTCAAGAGTCACTGGACTCGAAACGTTAACTCTGCTTTCTCCCCACAAATGCTGCCAAACCCACTGAGTTTTGCCAGCAATTTCTGCTTTTGCTTCTTATGCTCTTAAAGATATTTTGTCCAAAAATCTACTTTATTCATAAACATTTTAAATCAGACATTCTAGAAAGTGCAGTAATTCTTTCAATTTTTCTCCATCGAGCACGTTGTATTCTTAGGAATCTCATGACAATGCAATGGCATTTATGAATTCAATGATATTCATATAGCCTGATGATTACCTAATTTACCAGCCCTTTGCACTATGGCTGACTGGTTTTAGGTAGTGAACTAACCCCACTCTGCCTTTGTGGCAGCTGTCTCAAGCTTTAATGTGTCCTTCAGCATGTAGTTCTGACCTTTAGAATGTGCCAGTCTGTAACACAGTTGTGGTCAACTTTGCAGTGGAGAACCAACAAGTTTCTGGCAGACCAAAGAGTGCCTTCCACTGAAACCATTTCAGATGTCCAGGATCTGCAGTTCTTTGTTCTTTAGTTTTAGTGCCTTTCACTGAGTTGATGATCCTCCAGCAGCAGTGTGATATTTATCTGAGTATGTCCCTGGGGATGACCTGTAGAGCACAGAGTTCTGCACGACTGATATCTTTCCATGCTTTCTTTGAAAAGACCCATTCCGTAGGAAAGTGAACAATAATGTCTTTGCCACCACAGCTCCCTTGACGGACTCTGAGATTTTGGATGTGCATAAAGGGTCTGACGTAGTGTGCCTTTTTAACCACCAGTCATGTTGCACTTTTTGGTTGCTTGTTTAACAGACCTGGAGATGATTTGATTGATTTGATTTATTATTGTCACATGTACCGAGGTATAGTGAATAGTATTGTATTACATGCTAACCAAACAAATCATACCTTGCATAATTACATCAGGGTAATAGAGTGAGTCTGTCAAATGACTTTAACAGTCTGCTCAGGGAACCATCAACAGAATCCACTGTCTGTTTTCTCTCATGACCTTGAGAATGTTGCATGCAGACCAGTGCCAAACGGACTTACAGATAGCAAAGTTTGTATTTGAAAGGATGGTTAAATCAAGACAGTTTTGTGTATTTGGCTCTCCATGACAGTAACAAAGGATATCTTAAAAATTATTCTATTTAAAACTATTGCCAGATCAAATTTACCCTGTGTACTAAAATAATATCTAATACAGAAGTTTTCCTTATTTGTTATGGGCCAAAAGCTTTTTCCCTAACAGTGCTGCGCTTCTTAATGTCTTCTTTTCAGTAAGCCGATCCTTATTAGGCAAGCATTCAAAACTAAGTGTCTTTGCTATCATATTACAGTGTAAGCTCCAACAAATTGACTGAGAAGTCAGCAGAGATTTTGAGTGACCTTCTTCAAGATCCAAAATGCAGAATTGAGACATTATCGTAAGTATTTAAATCATTTTTTAAAAAAAGAATTTGCTCAAATTTCAGTATAAAATCTGATCCCTGTCGTTTCTGTCTCTGGATTTCTTGTTTTCATTTAGATGTGGCACAAATTGTTTTGGTGCCAGAGGAGCTCAGTTTTTTTGGAAAGCTCTAACAAAAAACCGAAGTCTCAAATCTCTTCGTTTGTATGATAATAAGATTACTGATGAAGGTATTAAAAACATGGTTGATTGCCTGAGTTACAACACAACTCTTGAGAAACTCTAGTAAGTATGTAGCATGTGTGCTGAGTCATTAATGTAAATTTGTTTATGTACATATGTAGTTTCTTGCAAAGTAACAAATGTGTGTATATACATGATGTCAGACTCAGGTTAGTTAAAATGATGAATGAACACAAACGGTTGGAAACATGATGCAAATACTCCCCTGCCATCTTATTGCTCCCCCCAACAAACTTCAGTCTCCACCCTAAAACGTCTGGATTATTTATCAGTGGTAAAATGGTTAGTGTATAATTACTTTCATAAAGAAAGTTAACTTTTTTCTGTACCATCGTGTGGGAGCACTTTCTCTGTTGTCAGAGGATACTTCTTCCCAAGACTGGGATAGAAAGTAATTCCAGTGCTTATTATAAGATCATGGAAAGTAAGTGCACACTCACTAAGAGTGAGCCTCTCAAGTTCCCTGAATTGAAGGCTTCATACTAAGACCAACTGAGAAAGGAGATAAATCATTCTTATAGAACAGATCATAAACCTTGGGGGACTTTTTTAAAAAAAAAAAGCAGCACAAGGGTTTGAGTACAGTTTGGGATAATAAAAGCGGGAGAAGTAATGAAAACATGTTGGGAACTTGGCTCCAACCAGCTTTAGAATAATGTATTCTATAGCAAATCAGTGAGCAGGCTATTCTAGACTTGGAATAGTGTAATGAGACAGGATTAATTAATAACCTTTATCGTAAAGAAGCCTCAAAGTCACAGTGATTGTAACATGATTAAAATTTGACATTCAGTTTGATGATGAAAAATGTTAATCTAAGATTGGTGTTTTAGATATTAAAAAAAAAGGAAGTGATGAGGATGTGAGAGTTGGGGGGAAAAAGATAAACTGGGAAACTAGAATGTGATTTAGAACAATAAAGATGTCAGTTGGAGACTTTTATCTTGCTTTTGCAACAAGTCTTTGCTAAGAGTTGTTAAGTATCTCCATCATTTTAACCAGCCAGTTACTATCCCTTTTATTCCACATCAGATCTTAGCTTCAGAATAAACTTAAATATTGACACAGTTTTGATTACAATAGCATCCACTACGTTTTCCCCATTAAGCAGACCCATAACTTATGGGCACCTAAATTAGGGATTCCTCATTTATTTATGAGGAATTTATTGCCTCAGTGAATCATAATTTTGGCCCATCTAGTTCACACCAATCTTCCCAAGAGCACACTACCCATACCTGCCGGCCCCCCACCCTATTACCCTGCATATTTAAAGCTGTTCTCTCTTTGCAGCCTCCCTGCCACCACCACACCCCACTGGCAAAACTTGCAGCCTCCTTCTGCCCTACCACCCCTGCACCCACCCACCCGTATAGCAGCCTTCCTCTCTTGCAAGCCACCAGGCAGCCTCCTTCACCCCGGACATGTTTTTCAGGCATCTGCAGGCTCTCTCTTCCCTAATCACCTTGCAACCTCCGTCATTCCCCCAACACCAACTCTGTCCCAACCACCTTCAACCCACTTCCTTTCCCTACACCAGTGCAGAGTCTCCTCCTTCCCCTTGCCCTCCTTCAAGCCTATTATGTGTCCAAAACCCACTTTGAGCCTCTTTCTCTCCATCACATCCCTCTTATAACACACAAACATACACCAGCATATGTACCAAAGACAAAAATCAAAAAGGGCCACATTACACTATGATTCTACAAGGGCAATAAATGTCAAAAAAATGAGCTTGAAGGCTGTGTCTCAATGCGAGGAACATTTGTAATAAGGTGGATGAATTAATTGTGCAGGTAGTTATTAATGGATATGATGTAATTGGGATTGTGGAGACCTGGTTCTAGGGTGACCAAGGATGGGAACTCAACGTCCGGGGTTATTCAATTTTCAGGAAAGGTAGATGGAAAGGAAAAGGAGGTGGGGTAGCGTTGATGGTTAAGGAGGAGATTAGTAAGGCTGGACGATATAGAATCTGTATGGGTGGAGCTGAGGAACACCAAAGGGGAAAAAGATGTCAGTGGAAGTCGTGTGCAGTTGAGAGGTTGGGGGTTGTATCAAACAGGAAATTAGAGATGCATGCAGTAAGGGTACAGCAGTTATTTTGGGTGACTTCAATCTACATATTGATTGGACTAATGAAACTGGTAGCAATCTGATGGAGGAAGATTTCCTGGAATGTATGAGAGATGGTTCCGCTACCAATATGTCAAGGAACCAACTAGAAAGCAAACCATCCTGGACTGGGTATTGTGTAATGAGAAAGGATTAATTACCAACATTGTGGTTTGAGATCCTTTGGGGAAGAGTGATCATAATATGGTATAATTCTTCATTAAGATGGAAAGTGACACAATTAAATCTGAAACTAGGGTCCTGAACTTAAAGACAGCTAACTTTGATGGTTTGAGACATGCTAGGATAAGCTGGCCAAGGATACTTAAGGACATTTAAAGAACACATGGATGAACTTCAACAATTGTACTTCCCTATCTGGCATAACAGTAAAACAGGGAAGGTGGCTCAACCACGGCTAACAAGGTAAATTAGGGATAGTGTTAAAGCCAAAGATATGTGAAGAGAAAAAGACTGGCGAAGCCAAATGTAGGCCTCTTGCAGTGGAATCAGGTGAATTCATAATAGACAATAAAGAGATGGCAGACCAGTTGAACAAATACTTTGGATCTGTTGTCACTAAGGAGGATACAAATAACCTTCAGGAGATGCTAGAGTCAAGTATGAAAGAGGATCTGAAAGAAATTCTTATTGGTCAGGAAATGGTATTGGGGAAATTGATGGGATTAAAACCCCATAAGTCCCCAGGGCCTGATGCTCTGAATCCCAGAGTAGTTAAGGAAGTGGCCATAGAAATAGCAGATGCATTGGTGATCATTTTCCAGCATTCTTTAGATTCTGGAAGAGTTCCAATGGACTGGAGGGTAGCTAACATAACCCCACTCCTTTTTAAAAAAAAAGGAGGGAGAGAGAACATGGGGAATTATAGGCCAGTTAGCCTGACATCAGTGGTGGGGAAAATGCTGGAGTCAATTGTTAAGGATGTAATAACTGAGCATTTGGAAAGCGGTGACAGAATTCATCCTAGTCAGCATGGATTCACTAAAGGAAAATCATGCTTGACAGATCTTCTGGAATTTTTTGAGGATGTGACCAGTAGAGTAGACAAGGGTGAACCAGTGGATGTTGTGTGTCTAGGCTTTCAAAAGGCTTTTGACGGGGTTCCACACAAGAGATTAGTAAGGAAAATTAAAGCGCATCGTGTTGGAGGTAATGTATTGACGTGAATAGAGAACTGGTTGGCAGACAGGAATAGTCAGGTTCTTTTCAAAAAAGCAGGCAGTGACGAGTGGGGTGCCGCAGGGCAGAGTGCTGGGATCCAGCTGTTCACAATATACATTAACACTCTAGACGAAGGAATTGAATGCAACATCTCCAAATTTGCAGATGACACTAAGCTGGGTGGCTATGTATGCTATGAGGAGGATGCTAAGAGGCTGCAGGGTGACTTGGACAGGCTGGCTGAGTGGGCAAATACTTAGCAAATGCAATATAATGTGGATAAATGTGAGGTTATCCACTTTGGTTGTAAAAACAGGAAGGCAGATTATTATCTGAATGGTGGCAGTTTAGGAAAAGGTGAGGTGCAATGAGACCTGGGTGGTATGGTTGAACAGTCGCTGAAGGTTGGCATGCAGGTGCAGCAGGAAATGAGAAAAGCTAATGGCATGCTGGCCTTCATTGTGAGCAGATTTGAGTATCAGAGTAAGGATGTCTTGCTGCAGTTATACAGGGCCTTGGTGAGGCCACACCTTGAGTATTGTGTGCAGTTTTGGCGTCCTAGTCTGAGAAAGGACATTCTTGCTATTGAGGGAGTCCAGCAAAGGTTCACCAGACTGATTCCCGGGATGGTAGGACTGACATATGAGGAAAGATTGGATTGACTGGGCTTGTACTCACTAGAATTTAGAAGAATGAGGGGGGATCTCATAGAAACAGATAAAATCCTGATGGGACTGGATAGGCTAGAGGCAGGAAGAATGTTCCCGATGTTGGGCAAGTCCAGAACTAGGGGTCACAGTCTAAGAATAAGGGATAAGCCATGCAGGATTGAGATGAGGCAGAATTTCTTCATTCCGAGTTGTGAACCCTGTGCAATTCTCTCCCACAGGAAGCAAGTCGGGCCAGTTCATTAGATATATTCAAGAGGGACCTGGACGTGGCCCTTGTGGCTAAAGGGATCAAGGAGTATGGACAGAAAGCAGGAATGGGATACTGAGATTGCATGATCAACCATGATCATATTGAATGGTGATGCAGGCTCAAAGGGCTGAATGGCCTACTCCTGCACCTACTTTCTACATTATTGCCAAAAAGCTTAGTCCCAGCAGAAGGCACTTTAGAAAAAACTGAAAGAACTGCACATGCTGTAAATCAGGAACAAACCCCCGTTCTGAGGATGGGTCACTGGATCCAAAACGTTAACTCTGTTTTTTCTTTCACAGATGCTACCAGACCTGCTGAGCTTTTCCAGCAACTTTGTTTTTGTTCCAGAAGGCACTTTAGGTTGTCCCAGTGTTTAAACTGTCCCAGGCATTTTCAGTGGTATTGTGACGAAGTTCACAATTTCCACATGTATTTTGAGTGCTGTAGAATGGGAAAATAGCATTGAGGTCAAAGTTCATCCATGATCTAGTTGAATAGTTGGGCAGACTCAGAGCCAATGACCTATTGTTGCTCTGATTTTCTTTGTTCCCCTGTACAGTTCTTTCAAGGTGACAAGGTGAGCTGGAATTTTTGATTCTCACACATGCTGTGTGTATTTATGTATGATTGAAGTTTTTGCTAATTATTATTGCCTTTCCATTTTCAGTTTATGCGCAAATGAATTTGGAGATGATGGACTGAAAAATATTGAACAGTTCAAAGAGCTGAAGCATGGTCTGAAGATTGTCAGTAAAATCACAGAAGATGAAGATTTGCTACTCCGCATTGAAACACAGATAAATGAGTTATTTTCCCAAAGCCAGGAGTATAACCAGGAATGGCTTCAAACAATCATGGAGTCCATACTGAAAGATCTTGGAGATGAGAGTGAAATAACGGACCAAATGATGAAGACTAGGGTGGGAAATATAAAAGAAAGTATAAAGCAACTTCTGTTGAAAACAAAAGTAGTGGCAGTTGGAAGCAAGTCCACTTTCACCACCTTTTGAAATTTCCCCATTTAGACCATGAAGTTGATGAAGGGTCAGATCTCAAAGTTTAGGTCATATTCAGTGAACCTCTGAACTGGCAATTGGTTCAACATTGGTATTGACAGATGTAGTGAGGGTCCTTCAGGAAGAATGCATTTCAACTTTTAAAAAAAAAAACAATATATCCTGAAAGGATAAGAGGGAGGAATTTGCCACATTGATGGCATACTAATCCATGACAACAAAGCATGATGCCAAAGTAAGTGCTGTGCTACAACATATATAGTGTGATGATGCTGTGTAAATAATGTTGTGGAACTTGGGGAAGATTTAGCATAATGTAAATAATACGTTGTAGTCCACGAAGCTTTATGAAATTTTGTCTTGTACATTATTAGTACTTACCCATGTTAAATAACAAGTGTTCTCCCAAGGGAAAAGCTTGCTACAATCCATCATTCCATTTCCAAACACAATTAGGGTGACACGGTGCCTCAGTGGTCAGCACTGCTGCCTCACAGCACCAGGGACCTGGGTACAATTCCAGCCTCGGGCAACTGTCTGTGTGGAATTGACACGTTCTCCCTTTGTCTGTGTAGGTTTCTTTGCACTGTTCAGAGATGTACAGGTTATGTGGATTGACTGTGCTAAATTGCCCGTAGTGTCAAGGGATGTGTAAGTTAGGTGGATTAGCCATGGGAAATGCAGGGTTACTGGGATAGGGTGGGGTGGGGGGTGGGAGTCTGAGTGGGATGCTCTTCAGAGAGTCAGTGTGGACTTGTTGGGCTAAATAGCTTGTTCCCAAACTGTAGGGATTCTGTGGATTCAAACTAGATCAACAAATGCAGATTTCCATTCATTTTTGAACCTGATGGAGTTCTATAGAAATTATCAATAGTTTTATGTCATTATTACATCAGAATTATTCATTGATGAGAATGTTTTCTAATACCAACAAACAACTGAAAGTCTGACTGTCACTGCTTATCTCTGATTTGTTTTTCAAACCCTGCATGGACAATATAAAGTTATATTTCAAAATTTTAAAAAAGTTCTTAGTTGTTCTTCTTCACCTATATACTTCTCATTTTTAAGGGTTTGCACGGTGGCTCAGTGGTTAGCACTGCTGCCTCACAGCGCCAGGGACCCGGGTTCAATTCCACCCTCGGGCGACTGTCTGTGTGGAGTTTGCACATTCTCCCCGTGTCTGTGTCGGTTTCCTCCAGGTACTCCACTTTTCCTCCCACAGTCAAACAATATGCAGGTTAGGTGGATTGGCCATGCTAAATTGCCCGTAGTATTCGGGGATGTGCAGCTTAGGTGGGTTATAGGGGGATGGGTCTGGGTGGGATGCTGGAAGGGTCGGTGTAGACTTGTTGGGCCGAAGGGCCTGTTTCCACACTGTAGGGATTCTGTGATCTATGATCTATAATTATCACTCTATCTATTTATTTGAGAAATTTTGCTGCTGCTGTGCATGCTCCTGGGGGTCAGGAATCACAGCCATTTTCAAAAGGAGGAGAAGAATCAGCAATCATATTAACAGATAATTGAGTTAATTGGGGATCCCACTTTCAATTTTTGGAGCATCAATTTGAGATTATCAAATGGGAAGTGCAGGCAGTGGGCACTTGAGGGGTGTCATAGCTGCCGACTGTCCCTCTTACATGGTTATATTTGTGCCCGGGTGTCTTGGAGAGGGAGTATATGGTGTCTACCAATATTCACAATGCAGGTGGTAGAGTGCTTTATCTTCCTTTTCAACTCCATTTTGATTTAGCCCCACCCAACTTTGGCAGTCTGCTTTGCCCTTATCAGGCTTTGCATGTAAATTAATCAATTGGAAAACACAGCTGATTTATGATGGTGGATAAAGGATGAATAAATATCACGGGTGATTACAAAAAAACATTCAGTTGTGTGTGAGAGTACATCTGGATACTGAGAGAACACAGAAAAAACAGAAAATCTACAAAGGAAAGTGATGTTCCTACTTCTGGGCCAGGAGACCCATGTTCAAGTCCCACCTGCTCCTGAGGTATGTCTTAACATCTCTGAAGAGGTTGTTTAGGAAATATCTACAGGGAAAGTGGAGGGTCAGGGACACTATTGTGAACACAGCGAGGAGATATGAGGGCCAACAGATGCACTGGTCACCTTATTTAATGTTATGACCAGGTAAAGAGAGATTACAACTCCCCACATCTTTAAGCTGTCTCTCAATCTGTCACGAGAACTTTTATCTTAAAATTTTGCTTTATGTAGCACCTAGATATCACACTTAATTTCTTCAGTAACTAGATTGAAAATGAATGAGAGGCAATTCCACAGTCATCTTGAATGAAAATGAGGTTTTTTTTACATATTACCCACAAAAACTAACAAACTGTGACATTAGACACAAATACACAAAGAAGGTCACAAAGAAGTGGAAGTTGCTATGTGTGAGGACAGGATGGTAAAGCCATCCTCTGAAGGAGTCATGAATGGTGCTACAGCATAGTCCCATTAGCCTGAGATGTTTCTGCAGAATGAAGTGCTGTCTTTTGCAGGATGAAAAGAAACAGACTTATGAGAAAGCCGATGTCGCTCGACACACCACCTCCACAGCCAGCAGCTCCAGAGGAGACAGTAGCACCCGCCCCTGCCGAGTCTTCACCATCCCCCGCATACCTCCCCCTTACTGAGGACGAACGGTCAGTCCTCAGTAAAGGACTCACCTTTGTCCCCCTCCACCCAAACATCGATGAATACAACTCACATTTGGACATTGAACAGTTTTTCCACCGCCTCCGTGCTTACTACTTTTAATTGTGAGCCTAACCCTCCCTCTAC
>NW_025968118.1:20975-25000 GCF_021869965.1 Rhincodon typus
CATCTCTAACTGCCGTCGAGACATCAATCGCCTCAACCTCTCCACCCACTCCAACCTCTTACCCCAGAGCGTGCAGCCCTCCGCTCCAATCCCAACCTCACCATAAAACCCGCGGACAAGGGAGGCGCAGTTGTAGTATGGCGCACTGACCTCTACATCGCCAAGGCCTATACTCACTAGAAGAATGAGGAGATCTAATTGAGGTGAATAAGATGCTAAAAGAGTTTGATCAAGTAGATGTAGAGTGGATGTTTCCCTTTTGTGGAGCAATCTAGAATGAGAGATCATGGTTTAGGCTGAGGGTTGGCAGATATAAAATAGAGATGGGGAGGAGTTATTTGTCTAAAATAGTTCTGAATCTGTGGAATTCACTACCCTGTGAATAGATAGCAAATAAATTTAAGGAAGAAAGAGATTTTTAAATTAGTAATGGTTTAAAGGGTTATGAGGAAGTTAAGCAAGGATTTTAACAAAAACATTTTTTCCAGTTAACATGGAAACTATTTCTCAGATCAGGCTCATCATTTTTTTTCAGTAAGTCAAAAACCACTGAAGAACATTACCTATTTCTCAGATAATGAAAAAGTCATGGACTGTACAACCCAATAGAAGAGACTATGGCTGAATTTACACAGTATGATAGAGCTTTCAATCTGCTGAAAATTATACAGTACCTCAAAGATGGCATAGGCCGTATAACCAGTCAACACACAAAAATGATGTTAAGTACATAAAGGAGAGCGGTTAGGAAACTGCAAAACAAGTGGGACTGAGTCCTTCCTCGCTGCTTAATGATGACTCAGAACTTTAAATGCCTTTTTATCAGCTACTTTTTCATTTCCGCGATAGTTTTGGAAATCACAAGGCCGTTGATGGTATCTTTAATTAACCTGTTCAGCTATGTAATGACCTACCTCTGGAATAGCTAGGACTTGAACCCTAGATGCTCACCATGCCAATAAGTGTGAAGTTAGTGGGGAACAGCTATGGTTGGATTGGGGGGAGGGGGCGGGGTTGGGGTTGGGGGTGGAAGGGTGGAGAAGCTTCTGCTTTTACCTTTCCAAGAGGGCAGTCCTACACCAACAAACTATCAAAAACTAAAGCCTAATTCCATTGGATATGTGCTGCTTCTCCCATAGAATTGGGCTGGCCGGTAGGAGATGGGAAGGGAGGCACCATGCCTTCTCTTACTTGTCTCTACTGGTATTTTCCCAACAGCAGGCAAGGTACTGATGCCAAACCTGCCACTCAGCAAATTGAGGCTTCTAAGTAGTCGTTTTTCAGAGTTTCTTCCTGCTGATGGTAGTTACCTTGTCCAATTGCCTGAACCATGTAAATTTTGTTGTTACTTCCAGTGTGAATAAAGAGGGCTCAACTGTCACATCCCACCCCACACCCACCTACCTTACCCCCATATTGCTCAAAGCTTAATAAAATCATTCTACAGATTTTACTCATCCACGATTTGGGGTGGCACGGTGGCTCAGTGGTTAGCAGTGCTACCTCAAAGCACCAGTGACCTGGGTTTGATTCACCCTTAGGTGACTGTCTGTGTGGAGTTTGCACACTCCCTCCATGTCTGAATGGTTTCCTTCCCCAGTCCAAAGATATGCGAGTTAGGTGGTTTGGCCAGACTAAATAGTGTCCAGGGCTGTGCAGGTGGATTGATCATCGGACAAGCAGGGTTGCATCTGCGTGGAATGTTCTTTGGAGGGTTGGTGTAAGCTGAATGGCCTGTTTGCAGACTTTAGGGATTCTATGAAAATTTGAATCTGTTCCATTATTTAAATTTAGTTGATGGCTTGTGACTTAAACTAAATGGAATCCTGTGTACATATTTCAAATCTTCCAAACATATATTCTTGTCCATGGTTCACTCTTTTTATGTCAGCCTTTCATTTCGAAATTGACTTGGTAAATGTTTATGCTGAGTACTCCAATATTGTTTATTATGGTTTGTTTACTTAAATAAAAGTGAAATATTTCACAAAGTAAATTTAACCTCAGTTTATATTTCAGTAATGGAATTGGTAACATAAAAATAGGTTTTGTCACATAAAAAGGTGCACGTAATTATATATAGTGGACATTTGAAATGCAACATTCTTTTGTAGTTACAATTATTAGTAAGTAAGTCAATGTTCTTGGATTCCACATCCACTTCCTTGATTGTAAAATCTCTGCTCAGATGTTATTATCGTCTTTGCAGTTTAATTTTTGAAGACGCTCAACACCAAGTGATCGACTAATGGCGGGCATTGCCCCGCCCCAAGAAAACCATCTATCCCCGCCCTGTGCGTGGTGCATTGTGGGTTTCGGAGGTTGCCAGTTTATGATCGAGTGTTGTCCCGGGAAGGTGGTGCTAAGTGAGTTTAATCAGAGTTTGCAACTTTCGTTCGGTTGTGTGAGTTTGCAAAATTTCAAAAGTTGAAAATAGATCATTTATCAAGGGGTATAGTGGAGGAAGGAGTTTCAGATTATATCATGTACAGGGATTTGCTGAGGATGGAGTTTGGAACACTGCTGCACAAGATGGGAACAGGGAGGCTAGTCCCCACCTTCCCTAATTGCCGTCGTTTAATGGCTGATCTGCGATTTAACTCCGCATATTGAAATTACCCTTTCCTTGGGTGCCCGATTACCTTTAATTTACAGAATTTTTATCAATCTCAGTTTTAAAATTACTGCTTGATCTGCCGTTCTCTGCTGTTAGGGAAAGACATTTCCGTAAGGTTAAGCAGGCCATTCGGCCCGTCGAGTCTGCTCCGTCGCTCAGCGAGAACATAGTTTATCTGATAATCCTCAACTCCATTTTCCTACCATTACCCCATAATCCATGATTTCTTTACTGATTTAAAAACCTGCGTATCACAGCTTTAATATACTGAATGATACCGCCTCGGCTCACTCTGATAAATAATTGCACAGATTCACTGTTCTCAGAGAGAAGAGCTTCCTCCTCATCTCTGCCTTAAGTGAGTGGCCTCTAACTCTAAGGTTATGTCGTTCTGTTCTCAACTCTTCGCTAAAGGGAAACAACCTCTCCGTACCTTCTACGTATTGAATGTAACTGCAAGGAGCAATGTATGTTTGAGTTCAAAGGTGCTGACTAAACAAACAGACTGTTGAAATATTTTACTGAGTATTAAACAGTTAATTTCTGATTTAGTCATGTTGATGCTGCCAATGATCAGTAGAATTCAAATGGGACAGACCTCATTGAGTAGCTGTGTTCCCATTTCACAAACTCACAGTGACACTTGACTGAAATCTTAGTGATGACAAAATATGATGAAGTGGTGGGTGCCCAGTTTTTAATACAGACAGAGGGATCATAGACTGCTGGAAAAGCTCAACAGGTCGCAGCATCTGTGGAGAGAAATCAGTTAATGTTTTGGGTCCAGTGACCCTCGGAGAGATCGTGGGTTGAATTCTCCCTTTAGAGGTAGAAATGTTACGAAGTAACAAGTGACCTTGCTATTTCCTGTGTTTAGACATATGAGATATCTGCCACATTGACAGAATGTGTGACAATCAAGCATTAATTTAAATATTTTCTTTGGCAATCTACAGTTATGCTCCTTAACTGTAAAGCCTTCAATTTTGCTTTTTCCTCTGGTACCAGCCAGTTCCCAAAGTGTCAGAATATTTGTTTCAAAATCTGTATTCCCCATCTGGCCTACAGTCAGAATTCAACATCTGTGCATTTATATCTGTTTGAGAGTGGTGCTTTCCAGCCTTGCAAGTGGCCTCTTGTGTCTCCATTAATATTTATCACTAAATCAACATCACCAAAACAATTTGCTGTTGATTATCTGCATGCAAATTGGCTACTGTTACCCACAACAAAAACTACACTTCATTAATTCTAAAGCACTTTGAGATATCCTGAGGTTGAGGGAGGTGCTTTAAACACACAACTTTCTTTAAGCATGATTAATGTTCTCGCTAAGCTGTGTGCACAGTGTGGGAGCTAGTGACTAGACTTGGTTCCAAGCTATATTCAACATATTCATAGCCTGTTT
>NW_025968119.1:0-25000 GCF_021869965.1 Rhincodon typus
CCATATGCCTCCAAGCATTTCCTACCTATGTATCTGTCCAAACGTCTTTTAAATGTTGTAATTGCATCCGCTTCTACCACTTTCTGTGGCAGCTCATTGCATATACCCTCTGTATGAAAAGGTTGCCCCTGAAGACCCTTTTAAATCTTTTCCCTCTCACCTTAAACCTGTGTCCTCTGGTGTTGGACTCCCCTACCCTGGGGAAAAGACCTTGGCTATGCCCCTCATGATTTTATAAATCTCTAAGATCACCCCTCAGCCTCCTACACTCCAGGGAAAACAGTCCCAGCCTATCCAGCCTCTTCCAATCTCGGTAACATCCTTGTAAATCTTTTTTGCAGCCTTTCCAGTTTAATAACATCCTTCCTACAGCAGGGCGATCAGAATTGTATGATGAACTCCAGAAGTGGCCTAGCTGTAACATGATGTCCCAACTCCTGTACTCCATTCTCTGACCAATGCAGGCAACCCTGCTAAACGCTTTCTTCACCACCCTATCTACTTGAAACATCACTTTTGAGGAACTACGTACCTGCACCCCCTAGCTTTCTCCATTCAACAACCCAGAGCTTCCCAGGGCCTACCATTAATTGTACAAGTTCTGCCTTTGTTTGTTTTACGTCACATTTATCCAAATTAAACCCCACCTGCCACTCCTCAGCCCATTGGCCCAACTGATCAAGATCTGTTTGCAATCTTAGATAACCTTATTCACTGTTGACTATTGCACCAATTTTGGTGTCATCCGTAAACTTACTAACCACGCCTCCTATATTCTCATACAAATTATTTATACAAATACTGAACAACAGTGGACCCAGCACAGTTCCTTGCGGTAGACTGCTGGTTGCAGGCTCCTAAGCTGAACAACAACCCTCTACCATCACTCTCGGTTTCCTATCATCAAGCCAATTTTGTATCCAATTGACTGTTCTCCATGGATCTAACCTTCCTAACCAGTCTACCATGTGATTCCCTGTCAAAAGCCTTGCTAAAGTCCATGTACACAATTTCTACCACTCTGCCTTCATCTGTCATCTTGGTCACTTCTTCAAAAAGCTTATTCAAATTTGTCAGAAACGATTTCCCACACATAAAGCCGTGCTGACTACCCCTAATCAGTCCTTGCCTGTCTCTCAGAATCCCCTATAACAAAGCCACCACTGACGTTAGCCTCACCAGCCGGTGGTTCCCTGGCTTTTCCTTGAAGTCTTTGTTAAATAATGATGCAACATTAGCCTCCGTCTAGTCTTCCGGTTTCTCACTTGTGGCTGTCGATGATAGAAATGTCTCCACTAGGGACCCTGCAATTTCTTTCCTAGCTTCCCACAATGTCCAGGGGTACACATGATCAGGTCCCAGGGATTTATCTATCTTTAAGTGTTTATGAGCATCTCTTCTTCTGTAAAGTGGACTCTTTTCAAGACACCACTGTTTACGTCCCCAAATTCCCTAGCTTCCATGTCTTTCTCCACAGTAAATACTGATGTGAAATAATTGTTTAGGATCTCAGCCACCTCCTGTGGTTCCACACAGACAGCCTCGTTGATCTTCAAGGGACCTTATTCTCTTAATATACTCATAGAATCCCTTTGGATTCTCATTTATCTTATCTGCCAAAAGGTATCTCATGTCCCCTTTTTGCCCTCCTGATTTCCCTCTTTCGTACACTCCTACATCCCCTATACTCCCCAAGGGATTCACTTAATCCCAGCAGTCTATACCTGATAAATGGCTCCGTTTTCTTGACCAGAGCCTCAATATCTCTAGTCATCCAGTATTCCCCACTCCTGTCAGCCTTGCCCTGCACACTCAGCATCGTACAGCATGGAAACAGACCCTTCAATCCAAACAGTCCATGCCGAACATAATCCCAAACTAAACTAGTCCCACCTGCCTGCTCCTGGCTTATATCCCTCCAAACCTTTCCCATTCATATATCCATCTAAATATCTTTTAAACATTGTAATTGTACCCGCATCCATCACTTCATTGGGAAGTTCATTCCACATGCGAACCACCCTCTGTGTAAAGAATTTGCCTCATGTCTCGTTTTAAATCTCTCTCCTCTCACCTTAAAAATGTGCCTCCTAGTCTTGAAATTCTCCATCCTAGGGAAAAGACAACTACCATCAACTCTATCTATACCTCTCAATAATGTATAAACTTCTATCAGGTCACCTCTCAACCTCCTATGCTCCTGTGAAAAGTCCCAGCCTACTCTCAGGAACATGCTGGCCCTGAACTCTCTTTTGAAAGCCTCCCACTTGCCAGATGTCCCTTTACCTGCAAACAGCCTCCCCCAATCAACTTTTGAAAGTTCCTGCCTAATACCATCAAATTGGCCTTGCCCAGTTTAGAACTAACTTGTGGATTAGACCTATCTTTTCCATAACAATTTTAAAACTAATAGAATTATGATTACTGGTGTCAAAGTGCTCCCCCACTAACACTTCAGTCCTGACTTATTTTCCAAGAGTTTTTATTCAGTAAATTATACAGTAAAAGTACAATAATTCAGTAAACTCGACTTCCTGATGTTATAAACTGGTCAAAACTATGACTAAACTTGTGGTTTCCATACCAGTGCACTCCTTGCATTTCATCTGAGCAACCTGTTCCTGTCAATGTAAAATATCAAGCTATCCATGCATGTCCACAAACACATGAAGTACAGCACACTGGCATGGCCACAAGAGTTATTTGATTCTTCCCTCCTCTGGGATCATTCCAGCAAAAAGCTTATTGGAAACCTCAAATTTCAACCAAGTCATTTTGTGCCTCCAGCTCACCAGGTGACTTTGTGAGCACACCATCCACCATAACTCCCAACAGCTACTCCATACTGCAATGCTATCTAACACAGTGATTTTACGGCCATGGGAAGGAAAATCTACATACTACTGCAAACCTGAGTACAGGAACAAGTTAAGGCCATTCAGCCCTTCAAGCCTGTTCTACCACTCAATGACATTATGCCCGATCAGCATCATAACTTCAGTTAATCACTAAATTAAAGAGAGTTGGGAAGTATGAAGGACAGTCAACGTTCATGCATTTTTCTATTTCCTGATTCATTTGGTTACATCATAATGTCAAATCTGCTGACTTCACAAATTCAAAAGTACAGACATGGATTTTGGCTCCAGTCTCAGTCCCCAGGTTTAGGTTACTGGTGTAGTTTAATTAAACTGACTAAATCCAACAATAAACACAAATCCCATTTCATTCACCAGTATTTTCTTCCCACTACACAAACTGTTTGAGGTTTTTCCATGGTCTGTCATTATTTTATAATTGATGACAGTTTCAAAGCAAAACTTTTGTGGTTTTGTCAAGAAAACCGAGGAACTATAGACCTACGAGTCTGACTTCAGTTGCAGGTAAATTGTTGGAGGTGATTATAAAAGATAGGATTTATGGACGTTTACAGAGGCAAAAATTGATTAGAGATAGTCAGCATGGCTTTGTGCGAGGGAAAATCATGGCTCACTAACTTGATTGAGTTTTTTTTGAGGAAGCTACCAAAAAGATTGATGAGGGCAGAGCAGTAGACGTTGTTTACTCGGACTTTAGTAAAGCCTTCAACAAGGTTCCACATGGTAGATTAATTAGTAAAGTTAGGTCACATCAGATTCAGGGTGAGCTTGCCAGTTGGATACATAATTGGCTTAACAACAGGAGACAGACAGTGGTGGTGGAGGAGTGTTGTTTTTTGGACTGGAGGCCTGTCACCAGCAGTGTTCCACAGGGATTGGTCCTGGGTCCTCTTTTGTTTGTCATTTATGTAAATGATATGGATGAGACTATAGAAGGCATGGTTAGTAAGTTTGCAGACGACACCAAAATTGGTGGCATAGTAGACAGTGAAGAAGGTTTTCTGAGATTATAAATGGATCTTGATCAAATGGGTCAATGGGCTGAAAAACTGCAGATGAAGTTCAATCTGGATAAATGCAATGCATTACATTTTGATACATCAAACAAAGGTGGGGCTTACACAATTAATGGTAGCTCCTTGGTGTTGTAGAACAGAGCGACCTAGGGGTTCAGGTACACAATTCTTTGAAATTTGCGTCACATATAGAAAGGATGGTTAAAAAGGCGTTTGGCACACTTGCCTTCATTGTTCGGTCCTTCAAGTATAGGAGTTGAGAAGTCATGTTGTGGTTGTACAGGACGTAGGTGAGGCCTTTTCTGGAATACTGTGTCCAATTTTGGGTGCCCAGTTATAGGAAGGATATTAAGCTGAAGAGGGTTCAGGAGAGATTTACCAGAATGTTGCCAGCTATGGAAGGTTTGAGTTATAAAGAAAGGCTGAATAGGCTGGGACATTTTTCCACTGGAGCATGGGAAGTTGAGAGGTGACCTTATAGAAGTTTATAAAATAATAAAAAGGTGTAGAGAGAGTTATCCACCTTTTCTTTATAACTCAAACCTTCTATACGCAGCAACATCCTAGTAAATCTCTTCTGAATCCTCTCCAGCTTAATCCTTCCCATAACTGGGCAACCAGAACTGGACACAGTATTTCAGAACAGGCCTCATCAGTAGTTGTCTTTTCCCTAGGATGGGGGATTTCAAGACTAGGGGGCACATTGTAAGGAGAGAGGAGAGAGATTTAAAAAAAAAACGGGCAAATTTTTTTTACACAGTGTTTGGAATGACCTTCCTGAGTAAGTGGTGGATATGGGTACAATCACAACATTTAAAAGACATTTGGATAAGTATATGAATAGGAAAGGTTCGGAGGGCTGTGGGCCAGGAACAGGCAGTTGGGACTAGTTTAGTTTGGTCTGAACTGTCTATTTCTGTGCTGTATGACTCGAAGATCAGTGATTTTCAATCTTCATCAAGAATCTAATTTCAATTTCCATCCTGGAGATTGTGAAAATACTGCATTTGGGGTTTATAGGGATTTAAAGGGCTGTATCAGGATAAATAGCTTTGCAAACACATAAAACTATCTAACACAACAATGCTTTATACTGGATTGTGTATCTCTTTCCTATGTTTGTGCAACTAAATGTTTCTGAAACTAAAGTTTAATATTTACACTTTAACATAATTCAAGCTTGGAGCAAAAACATTGGTGCCCAAAATGTATTTTTAAAATATCAAAATGATGAATTTAGACAAGCTCCTGGATTAGTATTTTCATTTAATTTTTTAAATACAATTTTTTTCAGAAGAAAAACTCTGAAAGGTTCAGTGCACCAAATGGATGCAGCGCAAAGACAGGAGTAGAAACCAACCTCTTTCCAAGCTTGAGGAATAGGAATACAGGAAGTATAGCTGAATCAAATAATGGAATCCCATTGGGTAAAACAGGCTTGCAGTTATTGGCCTCCATATCTGTGTATGTAAAAAAAAAAAAAAAATTGGTTGTTCATTACCCTCAGACACACCATCTGTACTGTGAGAATCAAACAACTTTTGATCACTACTTGCATCAGAAACAATTTTATTTCTAGCATACTGTACCAGCAATCAAAACCTGTCATGCTGCCTCTGTCACGTTTTGAAAAATGCACAAAGAAATAAAAGTATTCTTTCGCAATGTATACTATATTCACAATATTGTTAAACTAACAAGGCAGCAAGAAATTCAAACTGACATCAACAAATCTTTGACACATACAATCATTGCTACAGAACTCTCCTTGTGACAATGATTTGCCACAAAAAGTGATTTTCTTTGTTTACATTGCAAGGTTTAATTCTCCCTGCTGGAAATATCATTTCGTCTCTTCCAATAGATGTGCCTTGCATTTATACAGCACTTATCACAATCCTAGAATGTCATGTCACTGTCAATTCTTCATTTTTGAAGTGTAGTCATTTGCAATGTAAGAAATGTGGCAACCAATTTGCAGATTTCCAACCAATTTGAGCATGATAGTGGATAATGTAATAATGCACTATGAAATTAATCATCAATGTTGCACTGCAACGTTGCTTTTCTGCACACGTGTTTCTTGTTCCACCTGGTGAGAATGTTGCTCATAAACACAGCCTGAGAATTTGCCTGGGGTGTCCTAGCCAATAATTATTCCTAAATTAACACCACTAAAGCAGTTTCACTGGGGTTTAACAACTGCTGCTTGTGGCTGCTGCAAGATCCCAACTTATCCATGGCATATCCAGCATTACAACAGTGACTACACTTAAAGTACTTCATTGGCTGTCAAGTATTTTGGGAAATAATGTGATGAAAGATGCTAAATAAATGCAAGGATTTTTTTTAAGCAGAGAAAATGGAGATGAAAAACTGAATAGCTGTGTGCATACAAACTACTTAATCTGTAGAGATTTTGCTTTCAATTTCAAGATGTAATAAGTGAATGTAAATTCCACCTGCTAATGTGGGATTTGAACCAGTGTCCCTGAAACATTAACACAGGCCTTTGGTATACTAGTTCAGTTATTTAATATGGCTCACTATTTCCCAAAGTGTTGAAAGAGAGCAAGATATATAAAAGCAAACTATCATCCTATTGATTAATATACAAATTCCAACAACTGGTATATTTACATATATAAATATATTCATAGAAATGTAAATATGCTTACACATTAATACTTTGAAAAATAACTATTTCTACAACACTGAGTTGCTACAGACACCATTTTAACTAATTCACAAAGATTTTACAGTACTTTGAGTGATCTGGAAAATGTGACGTGCTCTTCCTTCTTCTGTACTCAAACTTCACTTTATAAACTGAAAATCATCAGTCTGCCCTGGGTTTTAATGTCATCATAAATGGCAATTTATCAATGAAAAGCGTAGTAAAATGTCCCAAGGTACTTCACATGACTGTTGTTTGACAAAAATCTGATACAGCAGCAGGTGACCAAAAGCTTGGTCAAAGTAGCTGATCTTCAGGAGTGACTGAAGATTAATTCGGATTTATATGCTGTAATGTACATAGGGAGCAAGGGAGAAGTGTTACAATTTGGGGATCTTCAGTATCCTGCAGCAGATGGGTTGGATCTGATCTTGACCCCAAGTCTAAGTAAGGCATTCTCAAACTGGGATACACAGAGACCTTCTAGGGGTCTGCAGAATGATGGAGGTGGGAACAGGTTGTGGTTCGTATGTGCAGTTTGAGCTGGCTGCTTTGCTTCAGAGGGCTTGCATTCCAGGAGGGGCACAGATTGGTGGCTTCAGCAAGATCACTAAGGTGACTTGCAGTCACCAAGCACCCAGGTAAACCCAGCCTTATTCAACAAGAGGGTTTTATTTTTAAATGGCAAAAGTACTCTTCTCTACAGGCCATCCAATGGGGTTGAGGATGACTTGCTTCAACTCAGTTTGACGAGCTTTGAGATGACCGATAACTCCAATTCTTGATCAGCACTGATTCTGTTTTCTCTCCACAGACGCTGCCAGACCTGCTGAGTTTTTCCCAGTAATTTCGTTTTTGGCGTTTCAGGTCCAGTGACCGTTCTTCAGAATTGCCAAAAGCAGTGCAGGTGGACTTCGAAGGGTTGGGTAGATACGTCATTTATCCTCCAAACATCTTAACTTGTCAAATATCACATGAAGCCAGACTCTTCAGCGACAAGCAGGCAAATCCTTCCACTGATGGCTACAGTTAAAAACATTATGAAATCTCTACGTACACATAACATAGTTTACTGATTTATCTGAGATTACTAATCCAGTTGACCACCCCTCACCCCCAAGAGGTCTGAGAATCTCTAGCTCAAGGCAGAGAATAGCCTAAACTAGAGTGACACTATCTGATGGAGTTGTCGCCCTACCTGAAAGTTGTTGAAGAAAGGTTCGGCCCACAGCACCAGGGTCCTGGCGCTGACCATATTCAGCCTCTCCAGGACAGGAAGGATCACGCTGCCCGTGAACCAGTACCTGGTAACCAGGGGGATGCTGCGGTACCATTCGCCCAGGCCGCTGTCCGCCATCCTAACCCGGAGCGAGGGAAGGAAACCAACCCGATGAAACCTTACTCTCTCTCTCCGGACACAGAACGACAAACCCACGATCCTCACTCCGCTCTGATCAACCTGTCAGCCCAAGGGCTGCTGGGAAAACCGGCACTCGTTTCCAGTGACGTGGCTGCACCACGCGCCTCCACCTCACTGCTTCCGGGTCACGGAGTAATCAGCTGATGTGCATTGTTACACTGACTCCACATCAGCAGGATATTCAGCCTGTTTGGCCCTACCCTTGTACCTCAAACCCCTTATTTTTGTAAAGTTTAGCAGGTTTTGTGTACATAAAGATAGATTTAAATCTCTATACACACAGAAGAGAAGAGCAGGAATAGGTCATTGGACCCCTCGAGCCTGCTTCGCCTTTCAATATAACCATGGCTGATGACTGAGCTCAATACCATAATCCCGCCCATAACCCATATCTCTCGATCCTTTTAGCTATAAGTGCCACCTCCTTCTTGAAAACATAATGTTTAGGCCTCAACTACTTTCTGTGGCAGTGAATTCCACAGGCTTACCGCTGTCTGGGTGAAGTAATTTCTCTTCAGTCCCAAAAGGTTGATCCCTTATCCTTGGCGTTCTGGACTCCCCCACCATAGGGCACATTCTTCCTCCGTCTAATCCTGTTAGAGCTTTATAGGTTGCTATGAGATCCCCTCATTTTTCTGAACACCGGTCCTAACCAACTCAGTTCTCATATGACAGTCCTGCCACCTCAGAAATCAATTTGGTAAACCTTCACTGCACGCCCTCTGCTGCAAGAATATCCTTTCTCAAATAAGAAGACCAGAACTGCATACAAATTCCAGGTGTAGCCTCACCAATAGCCCATATAATTTCAGCAAGACATTCTTATTCCTGCACTTGAATCCTTTTGCCATAAAGGCCAATGTACAGTTTGCCTTATTGCCTACAACACCTACACGCTTTTGTTGACTAGTGCACTAGGACATCCAAGTCTGGTTGAATATTCACCTCTGAATTTACAGTCATTCATAGTTTTGCTACTAAAGTGGATAACCTCAAATTTATGCACATTTTGCTGCATCTACCATGTATTTGCCCATTCACTCAGCCTCTCCAAATCACACTGCAACATCCCGCTCACAGCTCACTCTTCCACTCAGCTTTGTGTCATCAGCAAATTTTGAAATATATATTATTCCCGCAACTAAATTATTAATATATATTCTGAATAGCTGGGGTCCTAGTATGGATCTCTTTAGTACCCCACTAGTCATTGCTGGCTGTTTACAGGGTTTTTGTGAAATCCTTGGGCAACTTTAAACTTAATTTGAATGACCACATGGGAGAAGCAACCTGTGAACTGTAATGTATCAGAAACATTTTTGGTTTTTATAGCACCTTCACAGCCTCAGGATGTCTCAAAGCACTTAACAGTCATTGAGGTATTTTGAAAGTGTAGTTACTGTTATGGGATAGGAAACACAAAATCATCACATCACTGCTTTGCTGGGCAAAACATGTTCATATACTTGACATCAAACTCCTAAGCGCGTCCTCTTCTCAGAAATTAGACATCAGGACACACCCCAGGAAAGCAGGGGAAATGCTTTAGGGATGTCGTCAAAGCATCCTTGAAGGGATCAAATATCCCAAATAACACTAGGAAGTCCCTGGCCTGTCACTAACTATAATGGAGATGGTTCATTTAGGAATGCACCAAATAGATTTAGACGTTTTGTTGGAGTCATGCAAAGATAAAATCGAGGCATCAGCAAAGACACACAAGGTCTACAAACTTATCAGCCATCTCCGAAACGAACATACTGGGGGGAAAGCAAGTCATAAAAACAGAAAAGTGCTGGCACCTTGCTAAATTATAAGACATCCTTCCCCCATACCAAAAGATATTATGCAAGTCCAGAATTGGCCAGTTCAGTTACACAAAGAACCATGGCAAAAACCTGTAGTCCTGAGTAGACATGATCTTTGAATTAAGATGCAGCCAGAAAATGACTAGGTACGCTGCTTTTCCGTAATAGTTGAGAGATAAATATGGATAGAGAACAATAATCAAAATCAATTTTATCATTATCTCATTACTATTTGTGAAATTGAATGTATTTTCTGCATTGTAACAGAGGCTACACTTCAAAAAGTATGTCATTGGCTGAACAAGTGTTGGCACGCACTCTAAATATATTTTTTCTCTCCATCAACTTCTGTTATCAAATGAACCCCCAAAACTACAGTTCCCAGAAAGAAAGAAAGATGGCACGGTAGCTCAGTGGTTAGCACTGTTGCCTCACTGCTGGGACCAGGGACCCAAGTTTGATCCCAGTAACACGCAACCGACTGTGTGGAGTTTGCACATTCTCCCTGTGTCTGCATGGGTTTCTGCTGGGTGCTGTGGTTTCCTCCCACAGTCCAAAGATGTGCAAGTTCGGTGGTTTGGCCACGCTAAATTACCCAGAGTGTTCGGTGATGTGTAGGTTAGGTGCATTAGCCACGGGAAATGCAGGGTTACAGGGACAGTGTAGGGCGATGGGTCTGGGCGGGATGCGTTGGTGTGAACTTGTTGGGCCGAATGGCCTGTTTTCACACTGTGGGAAATCTTTTTTTTAAATATATATAAATTGCTGGGGAAAACTCAGCAGGTCTAGCAACATCTGTGGGGAAAAAGCAGTTAACGTTTCTTCAGAACTACAATTCCCAGCATGCGTCGCAGCCAGCGAACGCGATGGTGTCACTTCCTCCACGACCGGATGTTACGGGGAGAGTGTGTCCGTTATTTGGTTGAGGGGTCTGGTTGAAGTTCCTCGAATTTGTAAACTGGGTTTTGATTTAATTTGTCTGTTTTCTAGAAAACCTTTCAGGTTTATTTTTACAGCGGCGTTGGAGGCGTTTGTGTATTTTACGGCTGATGTGGTGAGGTGACAGTGGGAGAAAGTTTGAATTTGCCGCCGAACCTGTTGCCAGCCTCATGCAGATCAGCGACATTGGAGCCCGGCAGCAGGGAAAGATCTGGCATCGAAAGCCCAACCCCTCAGCAGCCGACGGGTAACACTGCCACCCTTGTCTGCCATCTACAGCAAACACACCTATTCGACTGTGGCAGGCATCCTTTCGGTGCTTGAGATTCCCCCGCCCCATTCGACTAGGGAAGGCATCAGCGCGGTGTCTGAGATCGCCCTCCTTTTCGACTGTGGCAGGCATCAGTGTAGTCCTTGCGATCCTCCACTCCCCCACTCAACCTTTTCAGTGGCACAGTGATCCACTCCCACCTCCTCCCCAAGTAGCCCCGGGACCTCGCTGTTAATAGTTCCCCAGACAATGGTCCTATTGCCACCAAACTCCCAGAATGAGTGCATTCACAGTGGCAGCCTTGGCTCCGACACACAGCGTCAATGGTTTTAAACCGTATCAAAGGGTGGAGCTCATAAAGGAGAGCCCTGCTTGATTAACCTTTCCTCCTTGCTCACGTTACCTTCTCTGCATGGTCCCAACGAGGATCAGCTCATATAACACAGATCAAACCAGAAGCATCTGTGGTCTTTCTGTGCCCTGCAATGCATTGTTTCCTCAACCCGTGAAATGATCCAGCGGGCTTTAAATTTATATAATGGTAGCTTTAACAGACTGTGCACAACAGCACTGCTTTTGTTTAAAACGTGGATGCCATCCCTTATTAATTTGTAACGTACGATGCAAATCACATGACTTCATGCCTCCGTCCCATCTTCTATGTCAGTGATGGTTGTGCAATTTTAAGGTATCGTGTAAGTCTCCAGGAATGTTTCTAAAACCTTTCCCTCAGAGGTGATAAACTTCTGAAACATAATGGAGAGCTATTGTTTTTAAATTCCTATTTCAGTCCAATTGGTAATATGCAATGTCCCTCAAAGTAGTTAAACTTTGATATTCAGCTTTTTGCTGGTAAACAGTCTCAAGCCGTGAAAGTCAATTCCTAGAATTGCTTAATAAAAATGAACTTCTTTATTCATGACTCAAGACGATGAGAGATCCATATGTTTAGGTGTTAAAATGTTCTATGTTTAAATCTCTCCAGTGTTTGAGATTTTAACATATTTAGTTAAATATGATTTTGTCAGCAATGGCTTTAACAGGGTCCCAGATTGGAGACTGACCAGAAAAACAAATGGGATCCAGAGTAACCTTGTAAGTGGGATCTAAAATTTGCTTGGTGGCAGGAGACAGTGGGTGATGGTAGAAGGCTATTTGTTTGACAGGAGGCTGATGCCCAGTGGCATATCATAGGGATCAGTGCAGGGTCACTTATTGTTCAGGATATATTAATGATGTAGATAAGAATGTGGGTTTTTTTGGGTGGGGGGGAGCGCAGTGGTGATAAATAAGTTTTTGGATGACACAAAGATTTGACAGTGAGGAAGAAGGTCTTCACTTAACGGGAGGATTTAATCAGTTTGATCAAATGGGCAGATCAGTGGCAGATGAAATTTAACCCTCAATGTGAGGTGTTGCACTTCAGAAGTAACAAGACAAGGGAGTATTCAATGAATGATAGGATGCTAGAAAGCTTAGAGGAATGGAAGGATCATGGGGTGCTTGTCCATAATCGCTGAAGATGGCAGAGTAGGTTAATCAGGTAGTTAAGGCATATAGGACACTTGCCCTTATCAGTCAAGGTATAGTTTATAAGAGTAGAGAGACTATGTTGGAGCTGTACAAAATTTTGGTTAAGCCACAGTTGGAATATTGTGTGCGCATTCCTGGTACCCACACTCTAGGAGGGATGTTATTGCATTGGAGAGGCTACAGAGGCAATGCACCAGGATATTGCTTGGGTTGGAGCACTTTAGCTATGAAGAGATGGTGGATAAGTTCAGGTTGTCTTCTTTGGAATAAAGAAGATTCAGGGAGGACCTGATAGAGGTGAATAAGATTGTGAGGGTCATGGACAGGGTGGATATAAAGCGGCTATTCCCCCTTAGTTGAAGAGTCAATACAAAATGACACGTTTTCAAAGTTGAATGCAAAAGGTTTAGAAGGGATTTGAGGAAAAAATTGTTTCACTCAGAGGGTAGTTGGGTATGGAACGCACTGCCTGGGAGGGTAGTTAAGGCAGGTAACCTCGCAACCTTTAAAAAGAGTTCTTGGATGAGAACTTGAAATGTCCCAACATTCAAGCCTATGGGCCTAGTGAACATTTGGTGTAGTTTTGGCAGTACATGTTCAGTGGGCTGAAAGGCTTGTTCTATAACTCAAGTCATTTAAAGAACAGTACAGGAACAGGCCCTTTAGCCTATCAAACATGTGCCAACACATCACTCATTTCTAAACTAAAATCCTTTCACTTCTACGTAGTCCACATCCCTTAATTCCCTACCTATTCATGTATCTGTCAAGATGCCCCTTAAACATTGCTATTGTATCTGCTTCCACCACCTCCTCTGGCAGCGCATTCCAGGCACTTACCACCCTTTGGGAAAAAAAAACTTGCCTCTCGCATCTCCTTTAAACGATCCCCCTTTTACCTTAAACGTATGTCCTCTAGTCATTAACATTTATACCTTGGGGAAAAGACTCCAACTATCCATTCTATCCGTGCCTCTTATAATTTTGTAAAATCTGCTAGGTCGCCATTCAGCCTCTGACGTTCAAGTGAAAACAAACCAAGTTTGTCCAATCTCTCCTCATAGCTAATACCCTCCAACCAGGCAACATCCTGGTAAATCATTTCTATACCCTGTCCAAATTTTAATATAATTTAACAATTTCTAAAATGTAGTGCTAATTTTCAGCTGCAACACATGCCCTTTCTCTGTGTCTTTTAATGATGCTTCTCAGATATTTATCCAAATCTGTTAAATTATACTGTTTTCTTTGGCTCAGTGTCTACATGTGTTGACACATTCCGTGTTATAATACCCTGAAAGTTCCACTTTCATTTCTCTAATGGTGATCACACGTCTGTGTCTTGTTCTTCCTCCTTTACCATGCAATGGATAGAATATGTATTCCTCCCGACCCATTTCTATTTATGGTAACATCTGTATGACAGTACTCTTAATTTCGAAGAGTTTCATTGCCTGTTTCATTGGGAGTGAGTCAGATGATAGTGTTCAGATTGATTCTGGGATCTTAAAATTAATGATGGGAGCAGACCTGCTTTGCTGAAATTTCACTGAATAAAGGACATACAAAAATGTCTGATCTGTCCCAATAGTTCATATGGTGAGTCCTGAACAATTTAATGCACACAGCTGTAAGCATTTTAAAGAATATTGTGATTTTGATAGTTTTATCAACTTTTCTAATCTATGTCTCTCTCTTTTTGAACAGAGTCATAGTAAATGTTACTCGTAGTGCGGTGGGCTATCACTCAAGGACCATTCGATTTCTTCATGTTGCATTTGATGCTGCAGGGGAAGCTTTTCTTGCTGGTGATCACCAGGGCAACATCTATCTCTTTGACTTAAGCAGGAATAGGTAAGTCACTGATTGCTTTGCTAATATTCACCAATAATAATGTCTCAATTTGTCCATGTCCAGGGCAGGTAGAACTTGAGTCCAGACCTTCTAGCCCAGAGGTAGGGAAACCACTATTGCACCACAAGACCCTTATAATAACATTGCAGATATTTTTAATCAACTGATTCAGATATGTTGTGACTCAGCTCTGGAGCAGGTAGAATTTGAACCTGGGCCATCTAGATCGAGGCAGGGACTCTATCACGAGACCAGAAGAGCCCGATTTTAATGATTTGTTCTTTTACAAAACAGAGCCAAAAATTTTTACAACAGTCGGCAAAAATAACAACACATTTCAAAGTGCGACTCAAACCAATAACCAATAAACTGTGGCGTTTTAATATTGTAGATACTTTTAATCAACCTATTCAGGCAAATTATCACGCACCTCTAGGTCAAGTGAGACTTGAACCTCGGCCTCCTGGTTCATCTGTAGGGCAACTATCATGGCACCACAAGTGCTCAACATTAATGTGAATTGGTCTTGTTTACATCTCTAATCAATGGCATTTATACCTCTATCTGTTTAGGCTCTAGACTCTGGAGTTTCTTCATCAAACCTCTTTCTCTCTCCCTTTTAAGGCACTGCTTAAAATATACATTTTTGATTAACCTTTTGGTCACCTGTTTTATTATTTGCCTGCATGACTCTGTGTCAGATTCAGTTTCTGTGAAGTGCTTTGCAATATTTTACTACATTAAAGATGCTATATAAATGAAAGTTATAACCCCAATAATCTTTAGATCATTTTAGATCCATAGAAATTAAGGCAAGTATGCCATCCAGATAAAAATGGATATGCTTTATTAAAAAAACAAATGTGAAAGTAAATTGGCCAGCAGTGTGATGTGAAGTATTAACTCATTCTGAGACTTTTAAATCTTTTTGCAAGCAGCCTGCTTTCTCTTCTCTGTTCTACTGTGCCCCTTCTTGTAATCTGTGGATATTGAAATTATCTATCATAGCTGCAGTGCTCAGGTACAAACTAAGGACCAAACTTGCTGTTTTCTCAGTGTGCAGATTATCTCACCAGGCAATAACATTTTCCACTGAGCTATGGGGCACTCGTCAATGAGGAATTAGAGCAATACAATTAAATCTATCCATAATGTTCATTAAATAACAGGGGGATAAAAGCAAAGTTGGGTGCATCTCATGTCTTGTGAAGTTCTACGCTATTATACAGGCCGGATAGACGTTCTATCAAGAGCAAGTGTAGTCATCATTGATGTAAATTAGAAACATGGCATTATTGGATCACTGCATGCCGAAATAATCATGTCTTTTTTCCCCCCAAAGGTAATTATAAATGGTGGTTCTAAAGATACTACTTTTGTGTTGAGTTTGGCTGTGAAATTGATTAGCTGGTAGAAGGAGGTTTTGGGTGATGGGTGCGTAGAATGGATAAATGTCTGGTTATAATCGTTTTGGCATGTTGACTATTTGTAGACTGCCTGAATCACTTGCATATAACACTAGATTATAATCAGGAAGGTAATGATGTGCTCTTTATAGAGGGGTATTAACTGTCACCTCACTTTTGTTTCCAAACAATTCCAGTCCAAAGTTCCCTAAGTCATTGGACTGAATTGTTATTCAATGACACAAATATATTAAATTAATAAACTATGTTGAATGACCTTTCATTCACAGTAATATTATTGTTCGTTATTCTTTCCATAGCTTTAAACTGGTGCAGCGTACAGGGCAGGCATGTACAGCATTGGCTTTCAATCTCCGAAGGAAGACAGAATACCTGGTCGCTCTGGCAGATTACTCCCTAAAATGTTTTGATACAGGTATGGTAAAGTTTATAACAATTGTTGTTGGAGAATCACATAATTGCTTTACCTATGGAGAGGTTCTGTTTTGTCAAGGGCTAAAGATCAACCATTCAGATTGAACCATATAAAATAGCAGGGAAGATTAAATAGTAAAGCAACAATTAATAAAACAGTATCAATACATTGAATGGTGCTCAAAATACACCAAGGCAGCGGTTGAATTTGCCCCAAAAGTCACCAAAATACCTGGAATATTGAACCACAGAGACAAAAAGTCTCCCCAGGAGTAGATGGACAGAATCTCTGATAAGCTGTTCCCCCAATCAAAGACTGGTTCTCTGCCATGCTTGTGGGACTGTGAGAATCTATCACAGAATAGAAGCAGTGGGAGAGAAGCAGTCTGTCTTTGGAGGAGCAGGGATTAAAGTAAGAAAGTAAAGAAAGGAACATAAGTGAGCAGCCAGCAAATTCTTCAGCTGCCAAGGAAGAATTTTGCTAGCAGAGAGGAGAAGTTCTTTGCTGCAGGGGAACTGGGGCTTCAGAATGTTCTGCTAAAGGGGATGAAAGCGGGCAAGGGAAGAGGAATAGGGCTGTAATGGTGGGAGTGGGGATTAAAATGAGGGGATGGGCGTGGAATGAGGCTGCAGAGGGGCCCAAGAATGGAGAAAGAGGCTGCCAGGAAAGCAGGGATAGGATAGTGGCTAAGCAGCATCATAGGAGCAGAGAGGCTGACGTTTCGGGCCTAGACCCTTCAAACGTCAGCCTCTCTGCTCCTATGATGCTGCTTGGCCTGCTGTGTTCATCCAGCCCTGCACCTTGTTGTCTCGGATTCTCCAGCATCTGCAGTTCCTACTATCTCTGATAGGATAGTGGCTGCTTGGGTTGGGGAGAGAGGGAGACTGCAAAGTAAAGAGAACAGTTTTAAATCTGTCAACAAAGGAGTCCTCCCCTAATTAAGAGCCAGGAAATCTTGAAAGTACTGAGGTTATGAATGCTTTGCAAATAAATGTTTAATCTCTATTTTAAGCTGCATGATTTTATATTGGGTAGAAAAATGTAATAAATGCTATTGTAATGAACACTGTATCACTTAGTAAATTTAAATCCGAGTTTGAGATCTCAGATTAAGTAAAATGCTAGTTCTTAGTCATGGGATGTGGGTTGTAGCAGCAAGGCCAGAATTTACTGTCCATCCTTAATTGCCCTTGAATTGCATTACTTACTGGGCCATTTCGGCATGCAGATGAGAATCAACCACATTAATGAGAATCTGGAGTTGCATGTAGGCCAGACCAGGTAAGGAAGGAAAATCTCCTTCCCAAAAGGACATCAGTGAACCAAATGGGTTTTTACAACAATTGATTATATTTTCATGGTCAACATCACTGAGACTAATTTTCAGTACCAGAATTGTTAATTAAATGTAAATTACATCAACTGCAGTGCATGATGTTCCCAGACTAAAATATTTCGAGTCTCTGGATTAGTAGTGCAGTTTTTTCGCCAGTATTCCACTGTCTCCTGTGCCTGGATGAATCTTCAGCTTTATGTATTTGTGGTAGAAACACAACAGCTATGACCTCATCAGTCTATGGATGGTGTATCAATTATTTTGGAAAAAAATTCACTTGTTAACTTATGCCTATTGTCATATGCCAATTTAAATTATATGTTTTAAGGAATTAAATTTTCCTTGTGTATTGTAGCTTTAGGTTTAATGGAGTTGATAATTGTTGACAATATTAATTAATTCTTTTAATGTTCCTGAAAATAAAAAAGATAACCCACAAAAAAATTAGTCCTCAGGAAATGAAACTTGTACCTTCATCTGCGAAGCTTCAAACATTTCAAAGTGAATTTTTGTATTTTGTTGCAACTCATTAGAGAGTTGATCCAGAGGTATACAGGTATATTGGTTTTCTGGTTTGTACTGAGTTTGTTAGATGGTAACTGGACAATGATGGGTTTTTACAATTGTCTTCAACAGCCCAACGTTCATGTGTGGAAGGTAGGCAGTGGCATGGCAGAATCAGAATCTATTTCATAACAATATTGAGGGATTTTTTTATTCACTCGTGGGATGTAAGCATCACCGATTGGCATTTATTGTTGTCCCTAGTTGGTGATGGTGAGCTACTTTCTTGAGCTGCTGCATCTATATGCTGTAGGTAGACCCACAATACCTTTAGGGAGGGTATTCCAGCATTTTGACCCAGCCAACAGTGAAGGAATGGCAATATACTTCCAAGTCAGGATGGTGAATGACTTGGAGGGGAACGGCAGTGGTGATCCCAAGTATCTGCTGCGCTTGTGCTTCTAGATGGAAGTAGCCTTGTGTTTGCAAGATGCTGTCTAAGGATGTTTGGTGAATTGCTGCAGTGGAAGTTGTAGATAATACACACCGTCGCTACTGAGAGTCAGTGGTGGAGGGAGTGGATGTTTGTGGATGTGAATGTTTGCCTGAAGCATATCGATGCCAATGTCCAGTGAAGGGCTCAGCTATCATTCTCCTTATGCTTGTGTAGCCCCCTACATTCACTGTTGTGACTTACGTGTAAATTTAATCATTAGGGTCAGGTGGCAGAAGATAAATCAGCACTCATGGAATTTTATCACAGCAAGTCAAGAGCTCTTGAAATATAAAAACAACTGAGATTTACATAACACCCTTAAAA
Organism: Rhincodon typus; assembly: GCF_021869965.1. NCBI lineage: Eukaryota > Metazoa > Chordata > Chondrichthyes > Orectolobiformes > Rhincodontidae > Rhincodon > Rhincodon typus. Next base: position 18,900 of record NW_025968119.1, read on the forward strand.
CAATAAAACATCTTAATGTGATCATGGGCACTATAAAATAAAGTGTGACACTGAGCTACATGAAATATTAGGCAATGTGACCAAAGGCTTGGACAGGAATGTTTCAAGGAGGAAAATAAGATGGAGAGACGGAGAGATCTGGGGAGGATTTTCCAGAGATGGGGGCCTAAGCAACTAAACACACAGCCACCAGTGGTGGAGCAGTTATAATTGGGAATGCGTTAAAGGAACATAGATATTTCAGAGAGCTGTATTGCTTGAAGAGAATACACAAACAGTCCATGGCAAGATTTGCAAAATATGGTTGAGAATGTTAAAAATAAAATATTGCTTAACTGCAAGCACATGGGTAATAGGGAAACAGTACTTAGCGGAAATTAAAGCACAGACAGCTGGCTTCAAGTTTACAGAGAACAAAATGTGGTGACCAGCCTTGAGTGCATTGAAATAGTCTCGTGATAACAAAGCATTTCACCAGCAGAGGCAAAATTGGGAGATGTTAAAGGAGTAGAAATAGGCTGTTTTAGTGACAGCATTAATATAGCTTCATTTGAGCATCATCTCGGGTTCAAATGTGACATCAAGGTTATGAACAGACTGGCTCAGACCATTGCCAAAAAGGGGGATGGGATCGGTAGCTAGGAAACAGTTTGGGCAGGAGGCCAAAAACAGTGATTTCAGTCTTACCAGTATCACATTAGATCTAATTTCTGCTCATCCAGTACTGGTTGTCAGATAAATAGTTTTATTAATTTTGCAGTTGTGAATGAGTCAAAAGAAGTGATGGTGACGTAGAGCTGAATGTTGTTAGTACACAGGAAGATGATTGGTATGATGCAGGGGAAACAAAATATTTCAATAAAGTTGTTCCATTCATCAGGAAAATGCTGTAATAGATGGCCGCCAACAAAAAAATGAAGTAGATTTCTAAATTTATCATTTAAATAAATTGTGGTACAATTCTAGTCAATTTCACACCACATCTTGTTTGGCTGTTTGTTGCAGGCTTCTCATGCTCAAGCAACTGCAAGAGTATGAATTTCACTTTATTCACTTATGGAATAGATCATTGGTTTTCAGTAAATTACCCCTTTAATTAATTATAATTTGGGTTTATATCACTTTGGGTAACAGTTTGTTTTTGGTTAACTGCTGGTATTGTTATCAAACTTGAAATTAGCAAGTTGACATGAAATGACTTTTGAGGGTCCTTTTGGCAGATGTACAATGATGCAGGACTTTTAACTTATAAATTTTGTGAAAAACAGTTAGTGTTTTGAACTCTTCTGTTTAATGGACAGACAGCAAAGAGCTTGTGAGTTGGATGAGGGGTCATGAGTCTGCGGTTTCATCCATTTCTGTTCATGGATCTGGAAGATATGCTATCACTACATCATCTGATACAGCACAACTCTGGGACTTGGACACATTCCAACGAAAGAGGAAATTGAATGTGCACTTGACAGTCGGCATTCAGAAGGTTAGTAAATAATTTAAAATCAAAACTAATGCAAGTTTGAGCTAACAACTTCCATAGCATTTATACTTGTGTCTGCCATGCTAACTGTTGATGCATGAAACCCAGAGGATGTTTTCTCATTCCTGATTACTCCACATTCCTGCCCACCTTCTCTATCTCTGGCCCCCCCATAACCTTTCACCCCCTTGGTTATCAAGAATCTATTTACCTTTGCCTTAAAAATATTCAAAGACTCTGTTTCCACTGCGTTTTGAAGATCAGAGGTCCAAATGCCCGTGATCCTCTGTGGGGAAAAAAAGTCTCTTGATCTCTGTCTTATATAGATGGCTATTATTTTTAAATAGTGATCTCTAGTTCTAGATTTTCCCGCAAGAGAAAACATAATTTCCACATCCACCCTGACAAGACATCTCTAGACCTCGTATGTTTCAAGCCAGGTCATCTCTTACTCTTCTAAATTCTAGCAGATACAACCCTAGCCTATCCACCCTTTTCTGCTAAGACCACCCATTCCAGATTGTGGTCTAACAAACCTCTAAACTGGATGCAACACAGTTACATCCTTCCTGAAATAAGGAGATGAGTACTGTACACAGTATTCCAAATTGGATCTCACTACTCTCCTGTAAAAGTAAAGCATTATCTCTTTACATTTGTGTTCATTTCCCCTTGCAATAAACAATAACGTTGGATTGGCTTTCTGTAATTATTTGCTGTACCTGCATACTGAAGTTTTTCCAACCAGGACAGTCAGATCCTTTTGCATCTTAGAGGTCTGTATCTCACCATTTAGATCATATTCTTCTTTTTACTCTTGCTGCCAAAATTCACACTTTGCCACATTATGTTCCATTTGTTACATCTTTGCCCATTCACTTAACAAATCTATATTCCTTTGTGGCCTTTTTATATCCCTAGTCAGACTTCTCCTTGGAAATCACTGTACACATTTGTTATAGTTGTGGTTGAAAAGTTGTATAAGAAACAAAATGGAGGTGTTGCAATAATTTCTGACCTATATTTGTTCCTCAGTAAATGGAACTACATAAAAGGTGCATTGACCCAGAAATTTGCATAAAAGCTCCTTCTGGAAAATATGACAACTGCTTTCCAAATGTAAATAATGTTTTTAAACAAAGTAATATTTGGTTGGGAGATAAAACAGTTTTTAAAAATATGGCTTTTTTTGGAGACAAGCCTTAACATTTGGGGAAATTGCACAACATCTAATTTTACCCACACATTGTGTTGAGAGGATGCAACATAGAGTTCTTGGCAATGGCAACCAACATAAACTCTCAAGTGTTCTTTCAACAAGAAAACCCCAGATATCTTTTCCAGTGATTAACATGAGTCAGCCATCATTGCAAAGTTTATTCCTGAAACAAACGTCAACATATTCCCGTTGCACTCATGCAATTGTTTATCTGAAATCCTTTGAAACAGCCTTTTTTTTTAAGGTGACGTTAGTCTGAGTTAATCTACATGTGTAAAAGAAAAGCAAATAATAACATTGAAGCTCTGGTTTCTTTTTTCATACTTCTCTATTATTTCCCTTTTTTGCTGCCCTTTTTTTTTACTTGTGATAACCATTACTTTCCCACTTTGCACTTTTAATTATAGACCAGTAAGTCCTATTGTATTCAACTGCTCATCATATGAGCTCACAATGTCGCAAATTATTGCCTCACAGAATGCTGTGACCCAATTAGTGATGTTAAGGAATAATGAATGCTCAGTGCTTTTCCTTGTAACTTTGTATTCATTATTTACTTGATAATTAGTTAATTTTTTGTAGCTGGAAGTTTATTTTTTATATCCTCCTGAGTGGATTATAAAACATCATCTGATCTCATCTCATCTAGGATATGTTAATTGAGCTCTCATCCTCTATCTCTATGATTACAATTTGACTCAACTAACCTTCTTATTTCTGAATTAAAGGTGTGGATCTTGACTCTTTTCCAGTGAAAGCCAGTTCAGTTGTAATGCTCTGTCTTTCTAACTTGTATACGCAAATCTCTGAGTCCTACCTATTGCTTTCATTAGAATTATTTCCAGATTTTATCATCTAGTGTTTTAAAATAATCCCATCACTCAATTAATCTAGTTAAAATTGATTTACATTGTCCTGATACTTGGATAATAATCTCACCCAAATTGTTTTCTGCGACTTCCTAATATTCTGTTCTTTACTTACGTTTCTGTTCTAAATCTTATGTATTCATCTGCATTAAATTTCACCAATCATTCTTTAATCCATCCACTCACTTCAGATGAGCCTTACCTCTAGTTTAAGGCCATTAGCAGATTGAAATTGCTTTGTTAAAAGGATGTTGATCTCTATCATTTTGGGAATAGTGTGGAGCCTAGAACAGTTCCTGACAAAACTTTAGAAATCCAGGTAGTGCCTTTTCTTACAGCAGGGAAAGACTTAACCTGCCTCTTTACATTAAAAAGTCACTTTATTCCGTATTTTTACCAATTTAAAGTAGTTGTGACTTGATCTGGTATATGCTCATGGCAAACTTAGGTAATCTGGTTTCAATTAAATAATCCTTTAAGACTGTACATAAGGTATATTTATATATTGTAAGATAATAATTCATGTTATTAGATTGCTCAGTAGTGGTGACCGAGAATTGTGAAGCTTTGTCTTATTTTGTCATACTTTTATAAAGTACCTTAAGTTGAAATACATGCAAAACATATTTCTTAAAATTGGAAATTAGCTCTTACACAAAAATAAGAAAGCACAACAATATATTTACCTGGCATTAAAGTCTGGAGTACTGTGAACGGTTCTGGGCAGCATGATGTAAGATGGATATATTGATCTTTGTGTGGCATGCAGTATAGAATGAGAATTTAATTGTAAATTTGAAGCTATTAAGAGTAACTGATAGTTTCTCTCTATCTTATGTATTTCAACTGGCTGAAGAGGCTAGAACTAGAGAACATCATTTGATCACATAAAATTTCAAGCCTGGCCTTTCAGCAATAAAATTGGAAACATCTCCACACGTAGCATGCTGCAACGAGAGTGTACAAAATAGAAGCAAGAGTAGAGCATGTGGCTGATTGAGCTTCTCTACTATTCACTACAGTCATTCCTACACTTGGACTTGCATTCCACTTTGTGACACTTAATTCCCTGAGAGACTAAAAATCCATCTATCCCTGCCTTAAATATATTCAACAATGGACTATCCATAAGTTGATACTTTCTTCCGTAAATTGCATTTGATACTGGGTTAGTTGTTAACTTTAAATCTAAGATTGACTAACAGAAAATCATATTAAGGATATTGTGCAGAATGGTTTTATGGAATTAGGTTGCAGATTAACAATAATCTCATTGAATGACAGAACAGGCTCAGAGAGTTGAATATTCTACTCCTGTTCTATATTTAACTCCTTGAGCCTGATCTGCCATTGAAGTAGTCTGTTCTCCACTTTCAGAAGTGCATGCTAACTGTTCTTTCTTTTGAATTGCAGGTTTATTTCCTTCCACTGAGTAATACAATCATCAGTTGCTTTAAGGATGGTTCTGTCTTTGCCTGGGAAAGTGACACTCTCCGTTGCAAGTACCAATTACCTGTACCTGAAGATGAATCCCGGATCAATTATAAAGCTTTTGCTGTTACTAGGTAGGATATGTACTGGATTATGATGTGACCAATTTTAAGAAGATAAATGCAGTTCAATAACCTTGTTTTTGGGGTTTGCTTTTGTTCATGGAATTACGTAGCCCAGAATGTGATTGTTTGGCTCATCATGCCTTTGCCTAGAATGCACGAGCATGGATGTGCTGCAGAGGCTGTATGAGGCTCTGATCAAACTGCATTTGGAATATTATGAGCAGTTTTGGGCCTCGTATCTAAGGAAGGATGTGGCAGCCTTGGAGTGAGTCTAGAGGAGGTTCACCAGAATGATACTGGAATGAAGGGCTTGTCAAATGAGGAGCTGTTGAGGGCTCTCAGTCTGTATTCATTGGAGTTTAGAAAGATGAGGATCTCATTGAAACTTAGAGAATACTGAGAGACCTGGATAGAATGGAATTGGAGAAGATGTTTCCACTAGTAGGAGAGTATAGGATCCAAGGGCACAACCTCAGAGTGAAGGGATGACGCTTTAGAACTGAGATGAGGAGGAATTTCTTCAGCCAGAGGGTGATTAATCTATGGAACTCACTGCTCCTGTGGAGGCCAAGTCATTGAGTATCTTTAATACAGAGATAGATAGGTTCTTGATTAGTAGGGGATCAAGGGTTACGAGGAGAAGGCAGGAGAACGTATTGAGAAATGTATAAGCCATGATCGAATGCTAGAGCAGACTTGATGGGCTGAATGGTCTAATTCTGTTCCTATTTGTTATGGTCTTACGCTATTCGAATGACAATTTCCTTACAATTTACTGTAGCCCTGCAAAATCTCCCATTTCCAGTAACGAGCAGCTAGTAAATCATTTTCTATCGTATATTCAGAAAGTTTTTTTTTTTGAAATAATAACAGTTCCCTGCATACAAAATATTCTCATTTCCCCTCAAAATTAATTGGCAAAACAATCTTTGTGTTTTCTGGTCACCAAACCTCCTGCCAGGAGGAACAGTTTCTCCTTA